>NC_034187.2:8976031-9161031 GCF_002021735.2 Oncorhynchus kisutch
GTCTCTTAGTAATATCCCTGCATAGAAGGCCTTCCTGGTCTCAGTAATATCCCTGCATAGAAGGCCTTCCTGGTCTCAGTAATATCCCTGTATAGAAGGCCTTCCTGGTCTCTCAGTAATATCCCTGTATAGAAGGCATTCCTGTTCTCTCAGTAATATCCCTGTATAGAAGGCCTTCCTGGTCTCTCAGTAATATCCCTGTATAGAAGGCCTTCCTGGTCTCTTAGTAATATCCCTGTATAGAAGGCCTTCCTGGTCTCTCAGTAATATCCCTGTATAGAAGGCCTTCCTTGTCTATACAAGGATATTACTGAGAGACCAGGAAGGCCTTCTATACAGGGATATTACTAAGAGACCAGGAAGGCCTTCTATACAGGGATATTACTAAGAGACCAGGAAGGCCTTCTATACAAGGATATTACTGAGAGAAGGCCTTCCTGGTCTCTGTGGTTTTATCTGAGTATTAGATTTTTGCCTAAACTGTTCAACTTTAGTTACCCTTACTTAATCTCAGGGTTTACATATGAGTTTAGGAGACAATCTCAGGTTTGAGATACGAGTATGAGACCATCTCAGGGTTTAGATATGAGTATGAGACAATCTCAGGGTTTAGATATGAGCTTGTGAGACATTCAAGGTGTAGTCTAGGTTACTTTGCTTGATTGTTCAACCCAGCAGCAAAAGATTCTCTAAATTTTAAGTCTCTGGTTAGTTGACAGAGGATTGTATCTCTCTGATGGATCCTGCAGTCTGGACAGTCAGAAGGAAACGTCTGTTTGGAGATTAGATATTGATTCAGGAGAGTTCTTAAAAAGACCTTTGAGTTGTGACTCCACTGTTCTCCTGGATAAGAGAGAGAATCATATCCACTGCAGAGATATTGAGTGACAGAGAAGAAAGTATTGGAATATATTGATCTGGGTTGAGGTAATGTTCTAATACAATATAAGCCATTTAGCAGATGTTTTTATCCAAAGCGTCACAGGTATACAGTACTCTACCAACTGTGCTACAGAGGACCACGTTATGACTGCAAAAAGAGACACATCCAACACTCAAGACTGTTGTCTATCAGTCTCACTTTCTTTCGCTCTCCCTATCCCTCTCCTTCACTCCCTCTCCTTCTCCATCTCTCTCTCTTACTCTCCATCTTTCCCTCTTGCTCTCCATCTCTCTCCCCTTGCTCTCCATCTCTCTCCCTCTTGCTCTCCATCTATCTCCCCTTGCTCTCTATCTCCCCTTGCTCTCCATCTCTCTCCCCTTGCTCTCCATCTCTCTCCCTTTGCTCTCCATCTCTCTCCCTCTTGCTCTCCATCTCTCTCCCTCTTGCTCTCCATCTATCTCCCCTTGCTCTCCATTTCTCCCTCTTGCTCTTCATCTCCTCCTCTTGCTCTCCATCTCTGCTTCTTTCCCTCCTGCTCTCCATCTCTCCCTCCTTTCTTTGGTCAGACTTTTTTGGGGGAAGGTCCAGATAGACCATCTGTGGATTCTCTACAGATGGTCATACTAACAAGAAAATATCTGTTGATAGGTGACTGCTTGCTAAGGTGACGGTTTGGGTTAGAAATAGGTTTAGGGCTAGGGTACGGGTTAAGTTTAGGGTTAGGGCTGGGGTAAAGGGTTGAGTTTAGGGTTAGAATAATGGTTAGGGTAAAGGTTAAGTTTAGGGTTAGGGCTGGGGTAAGGGTTGAGTTTAGGGTTAGAATAATGGTTAGGGTAAAGGTTAAGTTTAGGGTTAGGGCTGGGATAAGGGTTGAGTTTAGGGTTAGAATAATGGTTAGGGTAAAGTTGTGTGTAGCCGGGTGGCAGTGTAGCCTAGTGGTTAGAGCATTGGACTAGTAACCGAAAGGTTGCAAGTTCAAATCCCCGAGCTGACAAGGTACAAAATCTGTCGTTCTGCCCTTGTACAGGCAGTTAACCCACTGTTCCTAGGCCGTCATTGAAAATAAGAATTTGTTCTTAACTGACTTGCCTAGTTAAATAAAGGTTAAAAAAAAGATTTAAAAAAAAGGTTAAGTTAACTCCCTGTCTCTCTCTCACTTTGTCCTTCTCTTCTCTCGCTCTCTGTCTGTCTGTCTGTCTGTCTGTCTCTCTCCTATCTTGATCTATTTCAGTCTCTCTGTCTCTATCTCTCTCTCCTATCAATTCAATTTCAATTCAAGGGGCTTTATTGGAATGGGAAACATGTGTTAACATTGCCAAAGCAAGTGAGGTAGATAATATACAAAAGTGAAATAAACAATAAAAATTAACATTAAACATTACACATACAGAAGTTTCAAAACAATAAAGACATTACAAATGTCATATTACGTATATATATATATATATATGTGTTGTAACGATGTACAAATGGTTAAGGGTACACAAAGGATCTCTCTCTCCCCGTGTCTCTCGATCTCCCCATCTCTCTCGATCTCCCTGTCTCTCTCCCCGTCTCTCTCTATCTCCCTGTCTCTCTCCCCGTCTCTCTCTATCTCCCTGTCTCTCTCCCCGTCTCTCTCGATCTCCCTGTCTCTCTCTATCTCCCTGTCTCTCTCCCCGTGTCTCTCGATCTCCCCATCTCTCTCTATCTCCCTGTCTCTCGATCTCCCCATCTCTCTCGATCTCCCTGTCTCTCTCCCCGTGTCTCTCGATCTCCCCATCTCTCTCGATCTCCCTGTCTCTCTCCCCGTCTCTCTCGATCTCCCTGTCTCTCTCCCCGTGTCTCTCGATCTCCCCATCTCTCTCGATCTCCCTGTCTCTCTCCCATCTCTCTCTCTTTTTCTCTCCTGTCAAACTCTCCTCCCCTTCTCCCTCCTTCTCCCCCCTTCTCCCTCCTTCTCCCCCCTTCTCCTCCCCTTCTCCCCCCTCTCTCTGTCACCCTGCATTGTAGCGTATTGGGGAGCATGGACTCTGCTTCCACTATGTGGTTGTTGGTGACTCTGCAGTCTCTCTCCCCCAGCACATCTGAGAATCACAGAGGACATTTTAAGGGCATGTACATGGCCAAGATGTTCAAATGTTCATAAATGACCAGCATGGTCGAATAATAATAAGCCAGAACAGTTGAAACTGGAGCAGCAGCACAGTCAGGTGGAAGTTGAAACTGGAGCAGCAGCATGGCCAGGTGGACTGGGGACAGCAAGGAGTCATCATGTCAGGTAGTCCTGGGGCATGGTCCTAGGGCTCAGGTCAGTTGAAACTGGAACAGCAGCATGGCCAGGTGGACTGGGGACAGCAAGGAGTCATCATGTCAGGTAGTCCTGGGGCATGGTCCTAGGGCTCAGGTCCTCCGAGAGAGAGAAAGAAAGAGAGAAGGAGAGAATTAGAGAACGCACACTTAGATTCACACAGGACACCGAATAGGACAGGAGAAGTACTCCAGATATAACAAACTGACCCCAGCCCCCCGACACATAAACTACTGCAGCATAAATACTGGAGGCTGAGACAGGAGGGGTCAGGAGACACTGTGGCCCCATCCGAGGACACCCCCGGACAGGGCCAAACAGGAAGGATATAACCCCACCCACTTTGCCAAAGCACAGCCCCCACACCACTAGAGGGATATCTTCAACCACCAACTTACCATCCTGAGAGAAGGCTGAGTATAGCCCACAAAGATCTCCGCCACGGCACAACCCAAGGGGGGGGGGCGCCAACCCAGACAGGATGACCACAACAGTGAATCAACCCACTCAGGTGACGCACCCCCTCCAGGGACGGCATGAGAGAGCCCCAGCAAGCCAGTGACTCAGCCCCTGTAATAGGGTTAGAGGCAGAGAATCCCAGTGGAAAGAGGGGAACCGGCCAGGCAGAGACAGCAAGGGCGGTTCGTTGCTCCAGAGCCTTTCCGTTCACCTTCCCACTCCTGGGCCAGACTACACTCAATCATATGACCCACTGAAGAGATGAGTCTTCAGTAAAGACTTAAACGTTGAGACCGAGTTTGCGTCTCTGACATGGGTAGGCAGACCGTTCCATAAAAATGGAGCTCTATAGGAGAAAGCCCTGCCTCCAGCTGTTTGCTTAGAAATTCTAGGGACAATTAGGAGGCCTGCGTCTTGTGACCGTAGCGTACGTGTAGGTATGTACGGCAGGACCAAATCAGAGAGATAGGTAGGAGCAAGCCCATGTAATGCTTTGTAGGTTAGCAGTAAAACCTTGAAATCAGCCCTTGCTTTGACAGGAAGCCAGTGTAGAGAGGCTAGCACTGGAGTAATATGATCAAATTTTTTGGTTCTAGTCAGGATTCTAGCAGCCGTATTTAGCACTAACTGAAGTTTATTTAGTGCTTTATCCGGGTAGCCGGAAAATAGAGCATTGCAGTAGTCTAACCTAGAAGTGACAAAAGCATGGATTAATTTTTCTGCATCATTTTTGGACAGAAAGTTTCTGATTTTTGCAATGTTACGTAGGTGGAAAAAAGCTGTCCTCGAAATGGTCTTGATATGTTCTTCAAAAGAGAGATCAGGGTCCAGAGTAACGCCGAGGTCCTTCACAGTTTTAGTTGAGACGACTGTACAACCATTAAGATTAATTGTCAGATTCAACAGAAGATCTCTTTGTTTCTTGGGACCTAGAACAAGCATCTCTGTTTTGTCCGAGTTTAATAGTAGAAAGTTTGCAGCCATCCACTTCCTTATGTCTGAAACACATGCTTCTAGCGAGGGCAATTTTGGGGCTTCACCATGTTTCATTGAAATGTACAGCTGTGTGTCATCCGCATAGCAGTGAAAGTTTACATTATGTTTTCGAATAACATCCCCAAGAGGTAAAATATATAGTGAAAACAATAGTGGTCCTAAAACGGAACCTTGAGGAACACCGAAATTTACAGTTGATTTGTCAGAGGACAAACCATTCACAGAGACAAACTGATATCTTTCCGACAGATAAGATCTAAACCAGGCCAGAACATGTCCGTGTAGACCAATTTGGGTTTCCAATCTCTCCAAAAGAATGTGGTGATCGATGGTATCAAAAGCAGCACTTAAGGTCTAGGAGCACGAGGACAGATGCAGAGCCTCGGTCCGATGCCATTAAAATGTCATTTACCACCTTCACAAGTGCCGTCTCAGTGCTATGATGGGGTCTAAAACCAGACTGAAGCATTTCGTATACATTGTTTGTCTTCAGGAAGGCAGTGAGTTGCTGCGCAACAGCCTTCTCTAAAATTTTTGAGAGGAATGGAAGATTCGATATAGGCCGATAGTTTTTTATATTTTCTTGGTCAAGGTTTGGCTTTTTCAAGAGAGGCTTTATTACTGCCACTTTTAGTGAGTTTGGTACACATCCAGTGGATAGAGAGCCGTTTATTATGTTCAACATAGGAGGGCCAAGCACAGGAAGCAGCTCTTTCAGTAGTTTAGTTGGAATAGGGTCCAGTATGCAGGTTTAGAGGCCATGATTATTTTCATCATTGTGTCAAGAGATATAGTACTAAAACACTTGAGCGTCTCTCTTGATCCTAGGTCCTGGCAGAGTTGTGCAGACTCAGGACAACTGAGGTTTGGAGGAATACTCAGGTTTAAAGAGGAGTCCGTAATTTGCTTTCTAATAATCATAATCTTTTCCTCAAAGAAGTTCATGAATTTATCACTGCTAAAGTGAAAGTCATCCTCTCTTGGGGAATGCTGCTTTTTAGTTAGTGTGAGCGGACCATGTAATTGGGTGTCACTCTAAAGCGGGAAGGTGGAATAAACGAGTCAGGAGTAGGTTTTCTTGATTGAACACAGTTCTCTATTGAGGGCATTTGGTCAACACAAACACTCCAACATAATCAATGAAAATCTTCTAAGGAAAAAAACATACATCTTCTTCTCCAGATGAAACAGGAACACAATAGGATTATCTTTAAACTACAACAAAAAGTCACGGGATTGTCACCGTCTTAGTGGTTCTTCATGGATAGCTCCTCTCTCTCGGTGGCCATCTTCCAGAGATAGTTTCCCCCCCTCTCTGCTGGTTCCATTCTCTCTCTTATAGGGGAAGGAGAGTATGTCATTAGTACCGTCAGCTGTGCTTAATTGCCTCTGGTTACCTTGTCTCCCATGCCTTGTTGGGCTACTATCCATGAGCCCAGCCTGCCCTCTGGTGGTCCTTCCACATACCTTCCCCCCCAGGACCGAACCGGAGGGTCGGGCGCCAGACGCACCGTCTTGGTCGCGTCGGGACAGCGCGTCTGCATTCCCGTTCCTCGATCCGGCCCTGTGGATGACATGGAAAGAGAACGGTTGTAAAGACAAAAACCATCTGGCTATTCTGTTGTTATTGTTTCTCTTACCAGCCATCCACGTGAGGGGCGCATGGTCAGTAACTAATGCAAACCTCCGACCCAGTAGGTAGTACCGGAGATAATCCAGGGCCCACTTGATGGCTAAGGCCTCTTTCTCTACGGTCGCATACCTCTGTTCCCGATCGCTGAGCTTCCTACTAATGAAGAGAATCGGCTTCTCTGCTTCACCTTTACCCTGAGCTAGTACGGCCCCGAGCCCTGTATCCGAGGCGTCGACCTGCACAATGAACTCTTGTGAGAAGTCCGGAGCCTGTAGAACGGGATCAGAACACAGGCCATCTTTTAGCAATTGAAAGGCCTCTTCCGTCTCGTCTTTCCACTCTACCTGGTTTGGCAGGTTTTTCCTGATGAGGTTTGTGAGGGGGTTGGCAATGGTTGCATATCCCGGGATAAAACGGCGATACTATCCTGTTATCCCTAAGAATGCCCGAACGTCTCGCTTGGTCCGGGGTCGAGGCCAGTCACGAATTGCCCTGGTCTTCTCTGCCTGTGGGCGTATTTTCCCATTCCCCACGGTGTACCCCAGGTATTCCACTTCGGTCAGGCCCAGGCAGCATTTATTTGGATTGGCTGTCAACCCGGTGGCTTCCAAACTCACGAGCACCGCCCGTAATCGCAGGAGGTGACTATCCCAGTCCTCGCTGTGGATGACCACATCGTCTATGTACGCCGCTGCATACTCTTGATGGGGCCGTAGAATGGCATCCATGAGGCGTTGGAAAGTTGCAGCGGCACCGTGCAGTCCGAAGGGCATCCTCACATACTGGAAAAGCCCCTCTGGGGTGGCGAAGGCAGTCTTTGGGCGATCCTCCGGAGCCACCGGCACTTGCCAATATCCCTTTGTCAAATCCAGGGTAGTGATGAACTTGGCCTTTCCTAAGCGCTCCAAGAGTTCATCCACACGGGGCATGGGATACGCATCGAATGTAGAGATGGCATTCACGCCCCTAAAGTCGTTGCAGAGTCTCATACTACCATCGGACTTGGGGACCAGGACTATGGGACTGGACCACTCACTCGTCGAGGGCTCGATCACGCCCATCCTCAACATCTCCCTCACCTCTTTCTTAGCGATGACTCGGCGAGCCTCAGGAATCCTGTAAGGGCGGATATGCACCTTCTTGCCGGGTTCCGTGTGGATATGGTGGAACAGGACATCTGTTTGTCCTGGGAATGGAGAGAATATTCGACCGAAGTTCATAATCAGCTTGTCTAGCTGTCTTGACTGCTCCGGTAGGAGAGTTTGGCCACGGCGCACCTGTGGTAGAGTCTCCTCTTTTCCTTTGCCCTCCAGGGCCATCAAAGCCACCTCCTCCTCTCGTCCATGGTACGTCTTCAGCAGGTTTATGTGATAGAGTTGGACCTTCTTCCTCCTGTCAGGTTGCTTGATGAGGTAATTGACCGGTGAGACCCTTTTCATTACCTCGTAGGGCCCCCTCCACTGCGCCAGCAAGCGATGTTCGGCCGTGGGCACAAGCACCATCACTTTCTCTCCCACGGTGAACTCACGGGGGGTCGCGGACTTATCATAGGCCTGGCCTTGGGTCCTTTGGGCCTTCTCCATATGCTCCTTGACTATGGGCCACACTGCTGACAGGCGGTCTCTCATCAGGGTAACGTGTTCTATTGTGGATCGAAAGGGACATGGTTGGGTCTCCCAGGTCTCCTTGGCTAAGTCGAGGATTCCTCGACAGGGTCTGCCATAGAGCAATTCAAACGGAGAGAATCCAGTGGATGCCTGGGGTACTTCTCGCAGGGCAAACATTAAGTGTGGGAGAAGCATGTCCCAGTTTTTCCCGTCTCGGGACACCACTCTTCTCAACATGCTTTTAATCGTTTTGTTCAAGCGTTCACACAACCCGTCTGTTTGAGGGTGGAATATGCTTGTACGTATCTGTTGAACCTGATATAACCGACACAAGTCCTTCATCAACCGGGACATGAACGGGGTTCCTTGATCGGTTAAGATAGTCTTGGGGAGGCCCACACGAGAGAACATCAGGAATAGCTCCTTGGCAATTCCCTTTGACGACATGTTACGCAGGGGTATGGCCTCCGGGAACTTGGTAGCGTAATCTATAACCACTAGGATGTACTCGTGTCCTCTGGCGGATTTTGGGAGGGGCCCTACGAGGTCCATAGCTATGCGTTCAAAGGGAGTCTCTATGATGGGGAGAGGAATCAAAGGGTTACGCAGGTGTGGCCGTGGGGCTGTACGTTGACATTGATCACACGTCCTACAATACCTGGCCACATCCCGGGTGACCCGGGGCCAATAGAATCTC
Source organism: Oncorhynchus kisutch (assembly GCF_002021735.2). Classification (NCBI taxonomy): domain Eukaryota; kingdom Metazoa; phylum Chordata; class Actinopteri; order Salmoniformes; family Salmonidae; genus Oncorhynchus; species Oncorhynchus kisutch. The sequence goes on from NC_034187.2 coordinate 8,984,597, forward strand.
TGCATGATTCTGTCAATAGTCTTGTCTCGTGCCAGGTGTCCTCCTAGGACGTGGGAATGGGCTAACTGTAGAACTGTATCCCTGTATGGCCTAGGCACCATTAGTAATTCCTGGTTTTCCCCCCTTCGTCGTACGACCCAGTATAAGAGACCCCGCCTGATTGCATAGTAAGGAAGAGGGGGCTCACCTGATCCGTCGACGTTCCTCCCGTCGATCACCTTCACCTTCCTCATGGCCTCCTTTAGGTCTGGGTCTCTATGCTGCGAGGTGCCGAACTGTCCCTTTAATTCCTGGTGCAGGTCGACCTCGGTAGAGGGATGTGGAGGATGTTCCACATCCCCATCAGGGGTGACCGAGGAGAATCCCTTCCAGGTTCCCTCCTCGGATGGAGCTTCAAATATATCCCTTAGCGCCTGGTTGCTCCTTCCTTCCTGCGTTGTGTATAACCCTTCACATGTGTCTTCATCAGTGGTTTCCTGGAATATCTGTCGTAAACGTTGGGTCGCTATTTCTTCCTCTGCTGCAGAGGACGAGGACGCGGCTACGTCTCCTTGTAGGACTACTACCTCTGGCTTGGATTTTCTCTTCTTTCCTGTCCCCCTTCTTCCCGTGCATAACGTCATCTGCCGAAGCTCCTTATATAGGGGACAGTCTCTCCCGATCAATAATGGCACCTTCAGCTGGGGCACTTTCCCTGCCCTGACTGTACACCTTCCTTTTGGAGTGAGAATAGGCAGATTCACAGTGGGGTAATAGTGGGTGTCTCCATGGATACAGGATACGGCTACTTTGTCTGGTAGCAGTGTTGCGGAGGTCACCATCCGCTCCTCTACTAACGTAACCATGCTTCCCGAGTCGAGAATAGCTACCACATCTTGTCCTTCGACTCGCACCGGAATCTCTGAGGCTGGGGCTATCTCTGCTAACCAACAGTGTTGATCCTGCCCCCTCAAAACGGGATGTGTGGGGGTAGGCAGTGATGACTCCGTGACCATGGGCTCATCCTTGCTAGGACATTGTGGGGCATAATGGTTGGGAGACTGACATTTATAACACCGACCCTGCTGTGTGGTGGCTGACTTCTCCCACCTCCAGGGGGGGCTTGGACGTTTCGGTGGCGGGCGCGCCGGGGTGAGTCGTGGTACGGGATTGGAAGACTCCTTCCGTTCCTCCTTGTCACTTTTTAACAACTCCCCTGTAGACCGATATGTTTCCACCGCCTGGGCTATGTCGTCGGCTGACAACGGGTTGGCTTGCCCCACAACCCTTTTTAAGTCACTGGGCAATTCTCTCAATATCTTGTCCACTACGAGAGTCTCTATCACATGTCCTACTCCCTTTCCAGGTTCTAGCCACTGTTTCGTCAGTCGTATTAATGCGAAGATCTGGGCACGGACGGGTTGATCAGCTGTATAGGTCCATTGATGGAACTTTACAGCCCTATCTCTGGCAGTCAGCTGGTACCGGGACAGGATCTCGGTTTTTAGTCGCCCATAGTCCTCAGCTTCGCGGGAATCCAGGTCAAAATAGGCTTCCTGAGCCACCCCGGTCAAAAGAGGGGCTAATGCGCTCGCCCATTCTGTGGGCGACCACTCTTCCAAGGTGGCCGTCCTTTCGAAGGTCATGAGGAAGGCCTCAATATCATCCTCCTTGGAGAGACGAGGTAAGATGGCGTGAGCAGCCGCTCTTGGCTTAACTCTAGGTTCTTCTCGTCGGCTCAGCTGATGTTGCAGGAGTTCTATGGTTGTCTGCTGTGCCGTGATCAACTGTTGTAGTAGGGCGTTATCCATCGTTCTTGAATGGTTCCTCCGGGTCTACTGGAAGAATCTTGATTTACTCACTTATCCTTGTGTCACTCGTCCACCTAATGCCCGCATTCTCCACCAATGTGAGCGGACCATGTAATTGGGTGTCACTCTAAAGCGGGAAGGTGGAATAAACGAGTCAGGAGTAGGTTTTCTTGATTGAACACAGTTCTCTATTGAGGGCATTTGGTCAACACAAACACTCCAACATAATCAATGAAAATCTTCTAAGGAAAAAAACATACATCTTCTTCTCCAGATGAAACAGGAACACAATAGGATTATCTTTAAACTACAACAAAAAGTCACGGGATTGTCACCGTCTTAGTGGTTCTTCATGGATAGCTCCTCTCTCTCGGTGGCCATCTTCCAGAGATAGTTTCCCCCCCTCTCTGCTGGTTCCATTCTCTCTCTTATAGGGGAAGGAGAGTATGTCATTAGTACCGTCAGCTGTGCTTAATTGCCTCTGGTTACCTTGTCTCCCATGCCTTGTTGGGCTACTATCCATGAGCCCAGCCTGCCCTCTGGTGGTCCTTCCACATTAGCTTTGCGACAGTATTAAAAAAGGAATTTCGGATTGTTCTTATTTTCCTCAATTAAGTTAGAAAAATGATGATCGAGCAGCAGTAAGGGCTCTACGGTACTGCACGGTACCGTCCTTCCAAGCTAGTCGGAAGACTTCCAGTTTGGTGTGGCGCCATTTCCGTTCCAATTTTCTGGAAGCTTGCTTCAGAGCTCGGGTATTTTCTGTGTACCAGGGAGCTAGTTTCTTATGAGACATTTTTTTAGTTTTTAGGGGTGCAACTGCATCTAGGGTATTGCGCAAGGTTAGATTGAGATCCTCAGTTAGGTGGTTAACTGATTTTTGTCCTCTGGCGTCCTTGGGAAGGCAGAGGGAGTCTGGAAGGGCATCAAGGAATCTTTGTGTTGTCTGTGAATTTATAGCACGACTTTTGATGTTCCTTGGTTGGGGTCTAAGCAGATTATTTGTTGCAATTGCAAACGTATACACACACACACACACACACACACACATTTGCACACACATTTGCACACACATTTGCACACACACACATTTGCACACACATTTGCACACACATTTGCACACACATTTGCACACACACACACACACACACACACACACACACACACACACACACACACACACACACACATACTGTATACACACACAAACACAAACACACACACACACACACACACACACACACACACACACACACACACACACACACACACACACACAAACACACACATTTGCACACACATTTGCACACACACACACACACACACAAACACACACACACACACACACACACACACGCACACGCGCACACACACACACACACACACACATACCACTGCCATGTTGATATCCAGAAGTAGCACGGGACTATTGACTTTGAATGGGAGCTGATGAGTGTTCGCCCAGTGATGTAGTCGAGTCACTAAACCTCGAGTCCTGGTTCAAGTCCCAAGTCCCCTGTGGCTAAAGTCTGAGTCCCAGTGCTCGAGTCCTGGTTCAAGTGCTGAAATCTGAGTCAATAGGTCCACATTAACTCAAAATAAAGTTATTTACCCAGTCAGATATAGTCTTGTGACAAGAGGAATTATTTACCCAGTCAGATGTAGTCTGGTGACAACAGGAATTATTTACCCAGTCAGATATAGTCTGGTGACAACAGGAATTATTTACCCAGTCAGATATAGTCTGGTGACAACAGGAATTATTTACCCAGTCAGATATAGTCTGGTGACAACAGGAATTATTTACCCAGTCAGATATAGTCTGGTGACAGCAGGAATTATTTACCCAGTCAGATATAGTCTGGTGACAACAGGAATTATTTACCCAGTCAGATATAGTCTGGTGACAACAGGAATTTAGTTACAAGAAATTGTTTGCAATAACTTTTCTTTTTTTCTGTGCCACAATGCATGTAGGCTGGTAATGTTACCATGGCTACATTCAGTAGGCTACTGGTAATGTTACCATAGCTACATTCAGTAGGCTACTGGTAATGTTACCATAGCTACATTCAGGAGGCTACTGAAAAACACCGGTTCAACTTGCCCAACATGCAAAGTATCTAATAAGTTACCTGTAAACTTGGTCCAAACATTTCAAACATCGTTCCTAATCCAAATTGATGTATCCTAAAATGTAAATAATCGAAAAAATGTAAGACGGGTGTCGTGGTATTTTCCTGTATTACCAAATCATGAGAGAGCAAACCACACACAAGTCAGAGTTATATCATAAAGTCCATCTTTAATTATATGAGCTTCACCATAGCCCTGTGACTCTCAGATCAATTTAGCATCTATAAATCAATTCTCTGAGAGTGCTTACAAAACAGTCCTTAGTATCATTTATAGCCAAGACACACCCATCAAAACTCACATGACGAATAACAGATCTTAGGAACATTATACAAATAACCTTTTACCAGAAAAAGGAGTATCCCAAAATGTATAGCATTAGCTATAAATTATCGTTCAGTTTGGTCTCCTAAACCAAAGCTCTTATCTCGTTCTTGTTACCACTTAGAACCAAAAACATTACCTCATCCAATGGCATATATCAAATACACCCCCTCCTGGACAAGCTTACAGAGAGACGTGACTGGCACACAGACATTGTGGAGCCACCTTACTGGTTCCCCATTAATCACACCATCCCTTCACATGGTTTAGAAATAGTTAGACACATTCACATATTAGACTAACCCAACCTCTCCCCTCTCTGGGCCCCAAGTAACTTTCCCAGATAAGTATACTTATGAAAATTAATAAAACATCTTATTTATAAATGTTACCTAAAGGATTCTGATTCTGCCACGACACAGGAAATGCTGTGCTCAATACCGGATGAAAACATTGTGAAGCACGTTCCAGGTCGTGCGCACCAAAACATTAGAGTGCACTTGGAGTGACACATGGAAATAACAGGGCTACTTCTTAATTTCTCAAAGGAAAAACATCAACCAATTTCTAAAGACTGTTGACATCTAGTGGAAGCCATAGGAACTTCAAACATATTTCTATTAAAAAGGGATTGCCATAGAAATTTAATGGAAAACAGATTGAGCTCAATTTTTTTTTCCCTGGATGGATTGTGCTCGGGGTTTCGCCTGCCAAATCAGTTCTGTTATATTCACAGACATTATTCAAACAGTTTTAGAAACTTCAGAGTGTCTTCTATCAAAATGTACGAATAATATACATATGCTTCTGGGCCTGAGTAGCGGGCAATTTACTTTGGGAACGCTTTTCATCCCGGATGTGAAAATACTGCCCCTAGCCCAAAGAGGTTTTAATGTGAGTCTGGAAGGAGAGATTACAGTCTAACCAGATACCTAGGTATTTGTAGTTGTCCACATATTCTAGGTCAGAACTGTCCAGAGTAGTGATGCTGGACGGGCGGGCAGGTGCGGGCAACGATCGGATGAAGAGCATTCATTTAGTTTTACTTGCATTTAAGAGCCACGGAAGGAGAGTTGTATGGCATGGAAGCTCGTCTGGAGGTTAGTTAACACAGTGTCCATAGAAGGGTCAGAGGTATACAGAATGGTGCTGTCTGCATAGAGGTGGATCAGGGAATCACCAGCAGCAAGAGCGAAATCTTTGATGTATACAGAGAAAAGAGTCGGCCCGAGACTTGAACCCTGTGGCACCCCCATAGAGACTGCCAGAGGTCCATACAACAGTCCCTCCGATTTGACACACTGTACTGCATCAGAGAAGTAGTTGGTGAACCAGGCGAGGCAGTCATTTAAGAAACTAAGGCTGTTGAGTCTGCCGATAAGAATGTGGTGATTGACAGAGTCAAAAGCCTTTTGCCACGTCGATGAATACAGCTGCACATTATTGTCTCTTATCGATGGCGATTATGATATCGTTTAGGACCTTGAGTGTGGCTGAGGTACACCCATGACCAGCTCAGAAACCTGACTGCATAGCGGAGAAGGTACGGTGGGATACGAAATGGTCGGTGATCTGTTTGTTAACTTGGCTTTCAAAGACCTTAGAAAAGCAGGATAAGGATTAAAATATAGGTCTGTAGCAGTTTGGGTCTAGAGTGTCTCCCCCTTTGAAGAGGGGGATGACCGTGGCATCTTTCCACTCTTTGGGGATCTCAGACGATACGAAAGAGAGGTTGAACAGGCTAGTAATTGGGGTTGCAACAATTTTGGCAGGTAATTTTAGAAAGAGAGGGTCCAGATTGTGCCTTGTTAAAAGTTAATTTTCTGGAATTTATTTCCTTTTTAATGCATTTGAGCCAATCAGTTGTGTTGTGACAAGGTAGGGGTGGTATACAGAAGATAGCCATATTTGAAGATTGCCCTAATTTGGTAAAAGACCAAGTCCATATTATAGCAAGAACAGCTCAAATAAGCAAAGAGAAACGACAGTCCATCATCACTTTATTAAGACATGAAGGTCAGTCAATCCAGAAAATGTCAAGAACTTTGTCAAAATATAGAAAAAGCCTGGAATGATTTGTGTCAACACTTTTGACTGGTACTATATATGCCATTTCACAGATGATTTTATCCAACATGACTTACAGTCATGCGTGCGTGCCTACAGTAGATGGAGTAGAAATCGAAAGAGAAAGATTGCCATTATCCATACTCTCCATTCACGTCCTCTCGGCATCCTTTCCTCCATATCAAACAAATGTCAAACCAAGACCAAGGCCTCTTTTCACAAAGTATCTCAGAGCAGGAGTGCTGATCTCGGATCAGGTGCTTCCTCTTAATAACTATGAATTAAAAGGCACAGCTGATCCTAGAGGATCTGTCCTGAGAATTTTTCTAAATACTGGCCCAGTTGTGACAAGTGACAACGCAGACGCAGTGAACGCAGACTATTGTGAATGAATGAATGAATGAATGAATTAAATAAGTGTTTTTTTCCGGGTCAAATAGCCAGTTGGACTGACACATAAACAAACAATAGAACAATGAAATGATTCACAGTAGCACATCTTCTGGTGTTCTGTGCAGTTCGCACCACAAAATATACATTTACGATAGTAAATAAGGTTACCCAAGCAATAATAAAAACCCTCAAGCAGTAAAACTATAAACTGAGACTACACTCAATCTATACCCTTCACGATATGTGGGGCGGCAGGTAGCCTAGTGGTTAGAGCTTTGAATTTGTAACTGAGAGGTTGCAAGATTGAATCCCTGAGCTGACAAGATAAAATCTGTCGTTCTGCCCCTGAACAAGGCAGTTAACCCACTGTTCCTAGGCCATCATTGAAAATAAGAATTAGTTCTTAACTGACTTGCTGAGTTAAATAAAGGTTCAATAAAAAATGTCTGGAATGAAATATGTCATTTAATTATCGATAGCCTTTTATTCCAGGCCTTGTGTAAAATCAAATTAAATTCAGCAAATGGAAAAACACAGTGAACAAAAATGTATTTCTCCTCATTGCTCAGCCACATAATGCCAGAGAATACCTGGTGTTTTTTTTGCCTGTGGAAGACAACCTGCCACTATGTCTATCATATGAACACTTCACAGTGACATGTCTGTCTGTCTGTCCCTCAGGGCTCTGTAGCTCTGTCAGTTAGTATCAATCTGACAGTCTCTTACTGGGATATTAAACCTCTCTGATCTCTCATCACACTCAACCAGAGACATGATATCAGGAGGTGTTTCATCTCTCTGTTTCAACTCCATTTAGTTCTTTATCTCTCGCTCTCTTTATATATCTCTCTATTTTAATATATCTCTCTTTATATCTCTCTCTATTTTAATATCTCTCTCTTTTATATCTCTCTCTATCTCTCTCTTTATATCTCTCTCTATTTTAATATATCTCTCTCTTTATATCGCTCTCTATTATCTCTCTCTATTTTAATATCTCTCTCTTTATATCTCTCTCTATTATCTCTCTATCTCTCTCTATTTTAATATATCTCTCTTTATATCTCTCTCTATTTTAATATCTCTCTCTTTATATCTCTCTCTTATCTCTCTCGTTATATCTCTCTCTTATCTCTCTCTTTATATCTCTCTCTATTTTAATATCTCTCTCTTTATATCTCTCTCTATTTTAATATCTCTCTCTTTATATCTCTCTCTATTTTAATATCTCTCTTTATATCTCTCTCTATTTTAGTATATCTCTCTTTATATCTCTCTCTATTTTAATATCTCTCTTTATATCTCTCTCTATTTTAGTATATCTCTCTTTATATCTCTCTCTATTTTAATATATCTCTCTTTATATCTCTCTCTATTTTAATATCTCTCTTTATATCTCTCTCTATTTTAGTATATCTCTCTTTATATCTCTCTCTATTTTAATATCTCTCTCTTTATATCTCTCTCTATTTTAATATCTCTCTCTTTATATCTCTCTCTTTATATCTCTCTCTATTTTAATATCTATATCTCTCTCTCTTCTATTGTCTTACTCTATCACTTTCCCCTTTTTCACACTCTCTCCCAACAAACTCACACCTTACCACTTTCCTTCTCACTCCATCTCTCTACCTTTACCTCAATCTTCCACCCCCTCTTCCCATCTCTTCTCCCCCTCTTTCTCTCTCTACTCCCCCTTTTTCTTTCTCTTCTCCCTCTCTCTCGCTCATTCTGTCTTCATTGTACCTTGAGGTGTCTCCCCACTCGTCTCTCCTCTATCCTATTGCACTTGGTATGATGGGTATAAATGTAGCTTTGGGTAGAGCAGCTGATGGTACATAATAAAATATTGATCGGGATGTAATTGTAGAGTTGTTTGCCCCTGCGTTGAGGGAGGGTGTGTGTGATTCCCAGGTGGAGTCTTTACAGCTCTGAGGACGAAAGGAGTGTTTGTGTCTATTGGCTGGATGCCAGGAAGCAATACATAGAAAGAGGGGGAGAGAGAGATAGATGGAGTGAGTGAAAGTGAGAGAGAGAGATTATCTACTTCACTTGCTTTGGCAATGTTAACATGTTTCCCATGCCAATAAAGCCCCTTGATTTGAATGAGAGAGAGAGAGAGAGAGATCCATCTTAAGCCCATTACTTGTACCTAAGCCATCATCTGTGTGCAAACGAGTCCAGTTGAAAGTGCTATCAGGGAGACCACAGCATGCTGAAGACAGATGTACTGTGAGAGAGAAAACAATACATTGAATGAGTCTCTCCTGAAGAGAGTGATGGGGGGAAACGAGCAATGGGCAAAAGCATGGGGAGCGTGTGTGTGTCTGTATGTGAGCGTGCAAGTGAAAATGTCATGTTGTTATGTTGTAGATTTCTCCACCGAAACAAGATGTGTGACAGCAGATGATGTGTCTAACACATTTCTATCCTCTCTCTCTCTCTCTCTCTCTCTTCCGCGCTCTCCCTCTCTCTCTCTCCCTCTCTCTCTCTCTCTCTCTCTCTCTCTCTCTCTCCCTCTCTCTCGCTCTCTCTCTCTCGCTCTCTCTTCCGCTCTCTCCCTCCCTCTCTGTCTCTGTCTCTCTCTCTGTCTCTGTCTCTCTGTCTCTCTCTCTCTATCTCTCTGTCTCTCTGTATCTCTCTCCTTCTGTCCCCCCCTCCCCCTTGCTCTCCCCCATGACAGAGGCGTCCATCCTGAGTTATGATGGCAGTATGTACATGAAGGTGGTGATGCCCCAGGTGATGCACACGGAGGCGGAGGACGTGTCTCTGCGTTTCATGTCCCAGCGGGCCTACGGCCTGCTCATGGCCACCACCTCGCGAGACTCGGCCGACACGCTGCGTCTAGAGCTGGACGGGGGCCGGGTCAAGCTCACGGTCAACCTAGGTATCGTATTACACTACCGACGACACCACATGTTGAAAAACTCTCTCTTTCTGTTTTCCTTTACTGTTTACATCTCTTCATTTTTTCACTTTGTCTTTATCCATTTTTTTGTTGTTATAGTTTGATTTATAGAGTAAAGAACAGCGATCATTTATGGAGTAGTAATTAACAAATATTGATATTTTTGTTTGCATGGACTTTATTGTGATCTGTGTCATAAGATATTGATTGAATAATACTCTTCATTGAAATTACTATACATTTGAACACATTTCTTTCCATTATTTAAGCAGCTTCATTCTGAAATTTGTCACTTAAAAACATGCTGTCTGGCCCATCTTTTGAACAGATAAAACATAGCCATTTTCATAGTCCTAACATTGCATTTTATATAGTCCTAACATTGCATTTTATATAGTCCTAACATTGCATTTTATATAGTCCTAACATTGCATTTTATATAGTCCTAACATTGCATTTTATATAGTCCTAACATTGCATTTTATATAGTCCTAACATAGCATTTTATATAGTCCTAACATAGCATTTTATATAGTCCCAACATAGCATTTTATATAGTCCTAACATAGCATTTTATATAGTCCTAATATAGCATTTTATATAGTCCTAACATAGCATTTTATATAGTCCCAACATAGCATTTTATTTAGTCCGAACAGAACACTACCACTAAACAGGACACTACCGCTAAACAGAACATTACCACTAAACAGAACACTATTGCTAAACAGAACATTACCACTAAACAGAACACTATTGCTAAACAGAACACTATTGCTAAACAGAACACTACTACTAAACAGAACATTACCACTAAACAGAACATTACCACTAAACAGAACATTACCACTAAACAGAACATTACCACTAAACAGAACATTACCACTAAACAGAACATTACCACTAAACAGAACACTATTGCTAAACAGAACACTATTGCTAAACAGAACACTACTACTAAACAGAACATTACCACTAAACAGAACATTACCACTAAACAGAACACTATTGCTAAACAGAACATTACCACTAAACAGAACACTATTGCTAAACAGAACACTACTACTAAACAGAACATTACCACTAAACAGAACACTACCACTAAACAGAAAACTATTGCTAAACAGAACACTACTACTAAACAGAACATTACCACTAAACAGAACACTACCACTAAACAGAACACTATTGCTAAACAGAACACTATTGCTAAACAGAACACTATTGCTAAACAGAACACTACCACTAAACAGAACACTACCACTAAACAGAACACTATTGCTAAACAGAACACTACCACTAAACAGAACACTATTGCTAAACAGAACACTACCACTAAACAGAACACTACCACTAAACAGAACACTATTGCTAAACAGAACATTACCACTAAACAGAACACTATTGCTAAACAGAACATTACCACTAAACAGAACACTATTGCTAAACAGAACACTATTGCTAAACAGAACACTACTACTAAACAGAACATTACCACTAAACAGAACATTACCACTAAACAGAACATTACCACTAAACAGAACATTACCACTAAACAGAACACTATTGCTAAACAGAACACTATTGCTAAACAGAACACTACTACTAAACAGAACATTACCACTAAACAGAACATTACCACTAAACAGAACACTATTGCTAAACAGAACATTACCACTAAACAGAACACTATTGCTAAACAGAACACTACTACTAAACAGAACATTACCACTAAACAGAACACTATTGCTAAACAGAACACTACTACTAAACAGAACATTACCACTAAACAGAACACTACCACTAAACAGAACACTATTGCTAAACAGAACACTATTGCTAAACAGAACACTATTGCTAAACAGAACACTACCACTAAACAGAACACTACCACTAAACAGAACACTATTGCTAAACAGAACACTACCACTAAACAGAACACTATTGCTAAACAGAACACTACCACTAAACAGAACACTACCACTAAACAGAACACTATTGCTAAACAGAACACTACCACTAACCAGAACACTACCACTAAACAGAACACTATTGCTAAACAGAACACTACCACTAGACAGAACACTATTGCTAAACAGAACATTACCACTAAACAGAACACTACCACTAAACAGAACACTATTGCTAAACAGAACACTACTACTAAACAGAACACTACCGCTAAACAGAACACTACTACTAAACAGAACACTATTGCTAAACAGAACACTACTACTAAACAGAACACTACTACTAAACAGAACACTATTGCTAAACAGAACACTACTACTAAACAGAACACTACTACTAAACAGAACACTACCACTAACCAGAACACTACCGCTAAACAGAACACTATTGCTAAACAGAACACTACCACTAGACAGAACACTATTGCTAAACAGAACATTACCACTAAACAGAACACTACCACTAAACAGAACACTATTGCTAAACAGAACACTACTACTAAACAGAACATTACCACTAAACAGAACACTACCACTAAACAGAACACTATTGCTAAACAGAACACTACTACTAAACAGGACACTACCGCTAAACAGAACACTACCACTAAACAGAACACTATTGCTAAACAGAACACTATTGCTAAACAGAACACTACCACTAAACAGAACACTATTGCCAAACAGAACACTACCACTAAACAGAACACTACCACTAAACAGAACACGATTTCTAAACAGAACACTATTGCTAAACAGAACACTACCACTAAACAGAACACTATTGCTAAACAGAACACTACCACTAAACAGAACACTATTGCTAAACATAACACTACCACTAAACAGAACACTATTGCTAAACAGAACACTACCACTAAACAGAACACTATTGCTAAACAGAACATTACCACTAAACAGAACACTATTGCTAAACAGAACATTACCACTAAACAGAACACTATTGCTAAACAGAACACTATTGCTAAACAGAACACTACTACTAAACAGAACATTACCACTAAACAGAACATTACCACTAAACAGAACATTACCACTAAACAGAACATTACCACTAAACAGAACACTATTGCTAAACAGAACACTATTGCTAAACAGAACACTACTACTAAACAGAACATTACCACTAAACAGAACATTACCACTAAACAGAACACTATTGCTAAACAGAACATTACCACTAAACAGAACACTATTGCTAAACAGAACACTACTACTAAACAGAACATTACCACTAAACAGAACACTACCACTAAACAGAACACTATTGCTAAACAGAACACTACTACTAAACAGAACATTACCACTAAACAGAACACTACCACTAAACAGAACACTATTGCTAAACAGAACACTATTGCTAAACAGAACACTATTGCTAAACAGAACACTACCACTAAACAGAACACTACCACTAAACAGAACACTATTGCTAAACAGAACACTACCACTAAACAGAACACTATTGCTAAACAGAACACTACCACTAAACAGAACACTACCACTAAACAGAACACTATTGCTAAACAGAACACTACCACTAACCAGAACACTACCACTAAACAGAACACTATTGCTAAACAGAACACTACCACTAGACAGAACACTATTGCTAAACAGAACATTACCACTAAACAGAACACTACCACTAAACAGAACACTATTGCTAAACAGAACACTACTACTAAACAGAACACTACCGCTAAACAGAACACTACTACTAAACAGAACACTATTGCTAAACAGAACACTACTACTAAACAGAACACTACTACTAAACAGAACACTATTGCTAAACAGAACACTACTACTAAACAGAACACTACTACTAAACAGAACACTACCACTAACCAGAACACTACCGCTAAACAGAACACTATTGCTAAACAGAACACTACCACTAGACAGAACACTATTGCTAAACAGAACATTACCACTAAACAGAACACTACCACTAAACAGAACACTATTGCTAAACAGAACACTACTACTAAACAGAACATTACCACTAAACAGAACACTACCACTAAACAGAACACTATTGCTAAACAGAACACTACTACTAAACAGGACACTACCGCTAAACAGAACACTACCACTAAACAGAACACTATTGCTAAACAGAACACTATTGCTAAACAGAACACTACCACTAAACAGAACACTATTGCCAAACAGAACACTACCACTAAACAGAACACTACCACTAAACAGAACACGATTTCTAAACAGAACACTATTGCTAAACAGAACACTACCACTAAACAGAACACTATTGCTAAACAGAACACTACCACTAAACAGAACACTATTGCTAAACATAACACTACCACTAAACAGAACACTATTGCTAAACAGAACACTACCACTAAACAGAACACTATTGCTAAACAGAACACTACCACTAAACAGAACACTATTGCTAAACAGAACACTACCACTAAACAGAACACTACCACTAAACAGAACACTATTGCTAAACAGAACACTACCACTAAACAGAACACTATTGCTAAACAGAACACTACCACTAGACAGAACACTATTGCTAAACAGAACATTACCACTAAACAGAACACTACCATTAAACAGAACATTACCACTAAACAGAACACTACCACTAAACAGAACACTATTGCAAAACAGAACACTACCACTAAACTGAACACTACCACTAAACAGAACACTATTGGCTAAACAGAACACTACCACTAAACAGAACACTATTGCTAAACAGAACACTACCACTAAACAGAACACTACCACTAAACAGAACACTATTGCTAAACAGAACACTACCACTAGACAGAACACTATTGCTAAACAGAACATTACCACTAAACAGAACACTACCACTAAACAGAACACTATTGCTAAACAGAACACTACTACTAAACAGAACACTACCGCTAAACAGAACACTACTACTAAACAGAACACTATTGCTAAACAGAACACTACTACTAAACAGAACACTACTACTAAACAGAACACTATTGCTAAACAGAACACTACTACTAAACAGAACACTACTACTAAACAGAACACTACCACTAACCAGAACACTACCGCTAAACAGAACACTATTGCTAAACAGAACACTACCACTAGACAGAACACTATTGCTAAACAGAACATTACCACTAAACAGAACACTACCACTAAACAGAACACTATTGCTAAACAGAACACTACTACTAAACAGAACATTACCACTAAACAGAACACTACCACTAAACAGAACACTATTGCTAAACAGAACACTACTACTAAACAGGACACTACCGCTAAACAGAACACTACCACTAAACAGAACACTATTGCTAAACAGAACACTATTGCTAAACAGAACACTACCACTAAACAGAACACTATTGCCAAACAGAACACTACCACTAAACAGAACACTACCACTAAACAGAACACGATTTCTAAACAGAACACTATTGCTAAACAGAACACTACCACTAAACAGAACACTATTGCTAAACAGAACACTACCACTAAACAGAACACTATTGCTAAACATAACACTACCACTAAACAGAACACTATTGCTAAACAGAACACTACCACTAAACAGAACACTATTGCTAAACAGAACACTACCACTAAACAGAACACTATTGCTAAACAGAACACTACCACTAAACAGAACACTACCACTAAACAGAACACTATTGCTAAACAGAACACTACCACTAAACAGAACACTATTGCTAAACAGAACACTACCACTAGACAGAACACTATTGCTAAACAGAACATTACCACTAAACAGAACACTACCATTAAACAGAACATTACCACTAAACAGAACACTACCACTAAACAGAACACTATTGCAAAACAGAACACTACCACTAAACTGAACACTACCACTAAACAGAACACTATTGGCTAAACAGAACACTACCACTAAACAGAACACTATTGCTAAACAGAACACTACCACTAAACAGAACACTACCACTAAACAGAACACTACCACTAAACAGAACACGATTTCTAAACAGAACACTATTGCTAAACAGAACACTACCACTAAACAGAACACTATTGCTAAACAGAACACTACCACTAAACAGAACACTACCACTAAACAGAACACTACCACTAAACAGAACACGATTTCTAAACAGAACACTATTGCTAAACAGAACACTACCACTAAACAGAACACTATTGCTAAACAGAACACTACCACTAAACAGAACACTATTGCTAAACAGAACACTATTGCTAAACAGAGCACTACCACTAACCAGAACACTACCACTAAACAGAACACTATTGCTAAACAGAACACTACCACTAAACAGAACACTACCACTAAACAGAACACTATTGCTAAACAGAACATTACCACTAAACAGAACACTACCACTAAACAGAACACTACCACTAAACAGAACACTACCACTAAACAGAACACTACCACTAAACAGAACACTACCACTAGACAGAACACTATTGCTAAACAGAACACTACCACTAAACAGAACACTCCCACTAAACAGAACACTACCACTAACCAGAACACTACCACTAAACAGAACATTATTGCTAAACGGAACACTACCACTAAACGGAACACTACCACTAAACGGAACACTACCACTAAACAGAACACAATTGCTAAACAGAACAATACCACTACACAGAACACTACCACTAAACAGAACACTATTGCTAAACAGAACACTACCACTAAACAGAACACTACCACTAAACAGAACACTACCACTAAACAGAACACTATTGCTAAACAGAACAATACCACTAAACAGAACACTATTGCTAAACAGAACACTAACACTAAACAGAACACTACCACTAAACAGAACACTATTGCTAAACAGAACACTACCACTAAACAGAACACTATTGCTAAACAGAACAATACCACTAAACAGAACACTATTGCTAAACAGAACACTAACACTAAACAGAACACTACCACTAAACAGAACACTATTGCTAAACAGAACACTAACACTAAACAGAACAATACCACTAAACAGAACACTATTGCTAAACAGAACACTAACACTAAACAGAACACTACCACAAACCCAAATACTATTGCTAAACAGAACACTACCACAAACCCGAATACTATTGCTAAACAGAACACTACCACAAACCCGAATACTATTGCTAAACAGAACACTACCACAAACCCGAATACTATTGCTAAACAGAACACTACCACAAACCCAAATACTATTGCTAAACAGAACACTACCACAAACCCGAATACTATTGCTAAACAGAACACTACCACAAACCCGAATACTATTGCTAAACAGAACACTACCACAAACCCAAATACTATTGCTAAACAGAACACTACCACAAACCCGAATACTATTGCTAAACAGAACACTTTTACTATTATAATATAATGTATATAATATGTCTTTGTTAGCATTGTAAAATGCTGTGACTTTCTAAGAGCTGTCCGCATGCTTCCCAGAATAAACAGTTTGGAAGAATTTGTGCATATATTATGACAACATTTTAGATCATTTCTGACTACGGCGTCTCAAAATGGACAAATGTTACTATTGTAGCTGTTTTCTAGTTTGTCAAGCGAATGTCTTTTAAGGGAGTATAGGAGAACACTCATTCGGTCCGCCAGCAGAACTGAACGATTCTGATGCCTCCAACTCATTCTCACTTAGAGGAAATTGACAAACAAAAAGCTCTACTTTACATTTCCACTAACATCATCTTCTTGTCATCAAGTTGTAACTTCTTGACTTTTGGTTTTGTATTTGTTCTCCTTTTCTCTGTTTATGGTGTACTCATACTATATACACTCTCTGCGAACAACTCCATTTCCCATCATGCTTTGTCAAAAGATGGTATTCACCCCTTCAAAGGCCTTAAGCCTGCGGCCCGTCAGGCGAACAGCCCGAGAACAGAGCCCAGCCAAACCTGCAGCTGGCTGCCCCCCCCCCCCTCAGACAACCAACACCACTGTGTTGCATAAAGGAAAGAAGCACTGGTTGACATTACCTGTATTTACACATTTTATCCTTAAGATTGAATAAAGCTTTATCAAATCTGGATATTTGTCATAATAGTTTGTTGTCATTATTATAATAGGTACAGTAGTATTGATAGGCTATGTTACTTATTGAAGTAGTTCAATAAGTTGTACTTTTACCTATATACAAGTGCAATGCAACTACCATTATTTGTTTGCACAAAATGACTCTACGCAATTAACGTTTTGTATGAAGTGCAGTGTCAATAACGAGCATCACATATCCACATTTAAGTGTTGAAGAGGTAGATATTCTTTATGCGTTTCATCTAAACTCATATGATACATAATTTCATAGAAACAACAGATATTTCTACAGTCTCTATCCTGTGCTGTTAGATACAAGGGTCTTATGCCTCTGCATGGTTCTGGTGCTGATTGGATCGCGGCTGTTCGCTCCCACTTTTCTGTTGCGGTTGACGACACATGAAACCCACCAGCCACATGGTGACACACCCAGAATGTCCATCGTAGGATCCCAAAGGCCATCTCAAAATGGC
This sequence comes from Oncorhynchus kisutch, assembly GCF_002021735.2. Classification (NCBI taxonomy): domain Eukaryota; kingdom Metazoa; phylum Chordata; class Actinopteri; order Salmoniformes; family Salmonidae; genus Oncorhynchus; species Oncorhynchus kisutch. The sequence continues at coordinate 9,002,761 of NC_034187.2, forward strand.
AGCCCTATAAACCTGTACAACAGGCAGGAATCTGTTGTCAAATGATCTTTCACTAATCAATTCACCTTTTGATATTGATATTCACTATCTCAAATTGCAAATATGATTTTTGTTTGCTATGTACTTCCAGTGTCAATTAGAACAGCATTTCACTGGGTTTCAAAGATCCGTGGCTCCATAATGAAAATCTAACACCACCTTCTTGCTATTATCAGACATATGATTTGAATAGTCTGTTTAGTCAACAGGTTGGTGTGAAGGCTTTGGAGTTGTAGACTTTGAGCTTAAAAATAAAGGAAACTCCTCCAAAATGAAAGTCTATGCTGGGATGAAGAATCTATGTGGTTGGTAAAATAAAAGCGGCCATTTTCAAAATGTTGACAGCCAGTGTCCTTGTTATGCGTCTTTAAATAAATGACATGTGTATAATCTAAGTGTTATAGTAGTGGTGACAGAACTCAGTTAATTTCATGACTGTAACAAGTGCTGCAAAAGTGCTATGTACATTTTACCACACAACACTCAACTAATGACCATATAAAGCCATAACAATTTTTGTATATGGCCCAAGAATTTGACATTTGTGAACATATTAAATCTACCTAGTACATTACTAGTTTTACAATCATATTGCAACTGGAGTCAAACTTGTACAATTCAAGCCAGCAATTTGTAATGTAAGCTAACAGTCTAACACCTAAGAATGTATAGAGACCCCTCCCCTTTTACAAAATGGCCGCATCTCTGCATGTGGACGTCCCCGGAAGGGTGGAATTCTTGTTGTTGGATGTCTGCAGCTATAACCTTGAAGGATGCAATTTCATCTGTCATTTATTCTTCCCCATCTAGACTGTGTCAGGATAAACTGTACTTCCAGTAAGTTAACACTCAAGTTTCATTTTGCTCTTGTATTATGATACTCTACTGTTTAAAGGAATGTGTTATTTGAAGTTTGTCTTTCTTATAGTGTTGGTTGGAGAATGGCTAATGGGTGTGTCTGTCTGTTCAACTGGTCAGACCATCAGTAGACTATTGACAACACAAACATCCAAACTAGAAACAGACAAGGTGGTGATTTGTTAATCTCTTCAGGTTTTGGGTTTTATTTAAGGCAATATTTTCTTAAATAAGAACATTTCATGTTATAGGATCCTGTGACAGATTGTTTTGTATGAATGTATTTTAGTCATATAAGTAGTTTCACTGTAATAAAAGTTTGGTTTAACAAAATGTTAAACAATATGCTTTCCCTGTTTAGAGACATATGATTATATAACCCTTTTTATAATCTCTAGTATATGTTTTCTTTTAAATGGCAGATAGGTTATTTAGCAGTTTGTTTTTTTGAGAAAAGTTGAGATTAAGAAATCACCACCTATTATGTAACTAAATGTAAAACAAATTGTTACATGCAAACAAAGCTTCATCATAGGTGAACAATGGAGAACACCTGTTTAGTAGAAGTAACCCGATTATACAACATGATAACGAGATACAGTCTATAGAGACGTTATTCATACAGTGTAGGTCCTATCCGTGTGAAATGCCACAGTTGAAGAGTCCATGGTTACTGTAGGATTTGTGTTAGATTGTTAATTTGGTGAGATTTATTTGCATCTAAATGTTTTAGCCTCTAAGTCTGAGCTTCGATTTGACATTAGAATAGGGATTTTGGGTCTTAGTACAGTCAACAATAACTGCTTTTACTCATGATTAGGGCTCGGAAACCTCCAGTGTACAGGATGTGTGTGTGTGTGTGTGTGTGTGTGTGTGTGTGTGTGTGTGTGTGTGTGTGTGTGTGTGTGTGTGTGTGTGTGAGTGACAAATATGATTAATATTATTATATTGGCCATTAATGTCGGACGATATGGGCCTCTGTCCAATGTATTTGTATCACTGTTTAATCCATTGAAAATAATAAATATAAGATGAAGAAAAAGGATTGGAAAAGAAATAAGTTCTTCACTGTCGCGCTCACTATCCTCAAACTCCCTGTCATAAATCAACCAAGGCGCAGCGTGCATGTAGTTCCACATCTTTTAATGAAAGTGAAATAACCAAAAAACAAACAGGTAAACAGCAAAGACCGTGACGCAACCGAGGTGCACACAAACACACACGGAAGAAGAATTACCCACAAAACACAGGTGGGGAAAAGGGTACCTAAGTATGGTTCTCAATCAGCGACAACGATTGACAGCTGCCTCTGATTGGGAACCATACCAGGCCAAACACATAGAAATAGAAAACATAGAAAAAACATAGAATGCCCACTCCAACTCATGCCCTGACCAAACCAAAATAGAGACATGAAAAAGGAACTAAGGTCAGGACGTGACATTCACAGGATTTGATTTTACGCGTATTATTCATTCGTAGCTCCTTACTGGGCTATAGACCAATCTTTCCTTGACGCGTTACACTAAGTAAACCTATACTGTTAGGTTGAAGTGTCATGGTAGGGAGTTGGGTGTCGTGACAAACAATGGATGTTATGCCCAAATGTTAAGCAAGTGCGGTGCTAAGAGTGTCCAACTCTATGTTAACGTTACAGCCTTTTAGTGAAGCAAAATCTGGCGTGTCATATTTAGTCTTTGTGAAGGATGTTCCTCTATGTCATTCAAATGTGTTTTGAGGAGACGCAAAAAAAACTTTGCCGGTTACAAAGCTACGTTCTGATGTATTGGTTCATTGTCACTTCATAGAGACTGGTCCAAATTTTACGTTTCGGCCAAATTACCACCGACATTTCCATGATGAGTGCTGGCTGAGAATTATGGATATACTGACAAGATTCATGTCTCTCTGCCCTGACAATTGGAGTCATTGTCCACATAGCACCACAGCGGGCTGCCTAGCTCCCGCCTATCCTTTCTTTGGATTGGTGGATGCATCTCATTATTGTAATATTTTTTTTTTTAAGTAATTGATGAGGGTGGGTGACTTCAATTGCCTGTATTCAATGGAAAGAAATGCTATGCTACTAGCCTCATTCCATGAATATGCCTAGCCATCTCGAGACAACTCCGATATAAAGTATATCGGTACACTCCTAACAACCTAAGCATTATGAAACTCATATTTGATCAAATAAACCTCATGTAGCAAATTAGGCACCCATTTTTTTGGTCGACCAAATTTGACACTCTCTCATTGACTTCCATATAAACTCCTTGCTTGATGGGCAAAACAATGAAAAAAATGCCAATCGATGAAAACACAGCTAAATACCTTGAACATGTGTCCTATGTAGTTTATTTCCAACTGGTTAGCATGAGGCAGCTGTTTCTTCAGAGCCTAGGCCCCCAAAAATTGCTGGAATCATTGCAGTTTATCATCCCTCTTACTAGACACAGTTTAAAAAAATATATATAGTCTTTCTGGTGTTCCTAAATTCTTGAATTAATGTTCTTTCCTCAAATGTAAGAAATCAGCTTTCTTAGAATCTTTGTGGGGCTGTTTTAAACCACAATACATTCAGAAAATGAATATATATATTTTTTCATTACAGCTATAATTATACAAATATTGGCAGATATATCGGTTAACAGTGAATATTTTTTACTCTAATATCGGAATCGGATCCCAAAATCCCATATCGGTCAGGCTCTACCTATAATGTCTGGGGCTAAGTAATGAAGGAAATAGCTATGGCATTTCAGGACAAACAACAGATAACATCAGGCTGGTCTCAAATAGCCTTTGTTATTAAAGAGCCATACAGTAAAGCATGTCTTAGTTATGAGGAATATTACGTGCTTTAGTGAAAATAATGTGAAGACTAAAATAGTCTAAAATAATGACCATACCACACCAATACTGGACCCAATATCTGCAGCTTGCATAACAAAACAAATCAAGGTTTTAACACTGCCAACTGACAGCAGAAGGAAACAAGAAACTGTCCAAATCAATACAGCATCCCTCCAGGGGCTCTGTGCTCGTCTGCTTCTGTCTGGCATACTCTGTTTGTGCTGACTTCAAATGAACAGCACACACACACCCATGACAGGGTGAGAACACACACACACACACACACACACACACACACACACACACACACACACACACACACACACACACACACACACACAGTGCAGTAGGCTGTCCAGATCACAGGACTTTACTGGTACTTAGAGGGATTGTGGTAATACCAAGCAACAGCTATGGCGGTTTACCTGGCTGTGAAAGATACATTAATAACCTAGTATACTTGTAGGTAAGACTTTACAGTCCTTTTTAACCTAGTATACTTGTAGGTAACACTTTACAGTCATTTTTAACCTAGTATTCATCTACTAATAACTGATTTGGAAAAGTGGAAGGGATTTCGAGTCACTATGATGAGTAAAAGCTGTGTAATTGTTGCATTGACTGCAGTGTTTTTCTGCTCAATACATATTTAAAATCGTACATTTTCGCAAACAAGGTGCTAGTCCAGTGTGCAGTCATGTTGTTTTAGAAGAAAAGTATTCTTTGTTGCTTTTTAAAACAGTACCTGAACTATTTATTTCCTAAATATAACCAAACCTTTGCTTTCCACAGTATGCAATTTTAAAAGTGACGAAAAATTAGATGCTCAAATGATCCCAAATTTAAATGAATCAGAAGACAAGTCAGTTTGACATGTCAAGCTGCTCTGCTATCATCATCTGCAATATACGCCTTCAATTACCCTGCTTCTTTCAGTGGTTATAAATAAGCTCATTATATCGCCTCCTCTATCGAAAAAGGCCCAATGTAACAACCCCTATTGGAAAGTGGAAAGCAAAGGTTTGGTTGGTGATGCAGGATGACTTTAACTTTGTGACCAACCATCGTTCTCAGGCAAGGGACCCGAGACCCTGTATGCTGGGCAAAAACTCAATGATAATGAGTGGCATACGGTGCGCGTGGTCCGCCGGGGAAAAACCTACAAGCTCACGGTGGACGATGACATAGCAGAAGGTATTATATCATCTACAGTCTGAGAGAAACAAGGGGTCCACTTCATTTCAACTCCAGTCAATTCAGAAAGTTAAGCAGATTCCAATTCCAATGTCACCTAATTGAAAAGCATGGAAGAGAATTGGAATTGGAAGTTCAATCTACTTCCTGAATCGAAATGGAAGTGACCCCAAACCTGGAGAAAAGTCCCTCATCTGCCACTGATTGTATGGGTGACATGTAAAGGAGTTCTGGCACAGTTTAAGGATGGCATGAATTACAACATTTGCTAATTAAGATGAACTATCCTTTCAGTGTTTTCTTATGCTATTTTTGAAGTCATTATTTGAGAAGGGTGACTATAAACTGTTGACGTCAATTAATAGGTCTGAATTGTTCTTGCTGAAGTTAATTAATTTGTAGTATTATGTTGTATTGAACCATATTGTACTGGCCAATATTCACCACCTATTTAAATCCAGCCCTTTGTGTTAGTATCAGACGCTGTTTCTTTTTATTTTCTATCTTGTTTTCTTTCTTTCCACCCCATCCTCTACTCCAGGCCAGATGGCGGGTGACCACACCCGTTTGGAGTTCCACAACATCGAGACGGGCATCATGACGGAGAGACGCTTCATCTCGACCATCCCCTCTAGCTTCATTGGACACCTACAGAGTCTCAGGTTCCTCTTTGCCCATATTCTTTGTTATATACTCTGTTATATACTTTATCATATACTTTGTTATATACTTTGTTTTATACTTTGTTATATACTTTGTTATACTTTGTTATATACTTTGTTATATACTTTGTTATATACTTTGTCAGATTCTTTGTCATATACTTTGTCATATACTTTGTTTTAAACTTTGTCAGATTCTTTGTTATATACTTTGTTATACTTTGTTATATACTTTGTTTTATACTTTGTTATATACTTTGTTATATACTTTGTCAGATTCTTTGTCATATACTTTGTCATATACTTTGTTTTAAACTTTGTCAGATTCTTTGTCGTATACTTTGTTATATACTTTGCTATATTATTTGTCATATGCTTTGTTATATAATTTGCTATATAGTTTGTCATATACTTTGTTAAATACTTTGTTATACACTTTGCCATATATTTTGTTAAATACTTTGTTATACACTTTGCCATATACTTTGTTATATACTTTATATACTTTGCCATATTCTTTGTTAAATTCTTTGTTATATACTTTGTTAAATACTGTACTTTGTTGAAGTCGGAAGTTTACATACACTTCGGTTGGAGTCATTAAAACACATTTTTCAACCACTCCAAATGTCTTGTTAACAAACTATAGTTTTGGCAAGTTGGTTAGGACATCTACATGCATGACACAAGTCATTTTTCCAACAATTGTTTACAGACAGATTATTTCAGATTATTTCACTTCTAGCTCACTGTATCACAATTCCAGTGGGTCAGAAGTTTACGTGCACTAAGTTCTCTGCCATTAAACAGCTTGGAAAATTCCAGAAAATTATGTCATGGCTTTAGAAGCTTCTGATAGGCTAATTGACATAATTTGAGTCAATTGGAGGTGTACCTGTGTATATATAACAAAGTATTGAGATAAACTTGTTATTGACCAAATACTTATTTTCCACCATAATTTGCAAATAAAAAATTCTACAACAAATCCTTTTTTCTAATTTTGTCTGTCATAGTTGAAGTGTACCTATGATGAAAATTACAGGCCTCTCTCATCCTTTTAAGTGGGAGAACTTGCACAATTGGTGGCTGACTAAATACTTTTTTGCCCCACTGTACGTTGTTATATACTTTGTCATATACTTTGTCATATTCTTTGTTATATTCTTTGTTCTATACTTTGTTGTATTATTTCTGCTATATAATGTTAGAATCTTTATTTCACCCAGAAAGACACAACAGTTTACAAACGCTTTACAGGCAATGCAAGAAGATTTGAATGTGACAACTATGCCATCCGATGGAATATGTTGACATTGTTGAAATGATATCTGTTCTGGAGAAAGCCTATCTAAATCATGTAACATGGTTGTTATGTTTGGCTTTACTTCAGCAGGTGTTGTTGATAACTTTGTCTCTAGCGAACGACAGGTCCCTTCCTGTGAACAAGATAGGGGTTTCTCTGTTTACATGCATCAGATAATATATTTATTCCCCACTCTACTTACTCCAGGTTCAACGGTATGCTGTATATAGATCTCTGTAAGAACGGAGACATCGACTTCTGTGAGCTCAACGCCCGCTTTGGTATGCGCTCCATCATCGCTGACCCTGTGACCTTCAAGTCTAAGAGCAGCTACCTGAGCCTGGCCACCCTGCAGGCCTACACCACCATGCACCTCTTCTTTCAGTTCAAAACCACCTCACCCGATGGATTCATACTGTTCAACAGTGGAGACGGCAACGACTTCATCGCTGTGGAGCTGGTTAAAGGGTGAGTGGGATCCCGCCTGGTGTTAGACTTTCCTTGTTGACTTTCCTTTTGTTCCGGCACCACTATGAAAGACAACCGGTACACAGGGATGGTCACCACAGTAAGAGACTTTAACGAATACAGTAGTCGGATCTTAATTTGACCCATTTTGCTGCAGGGGGAAAATAATCCGCCAGCAGGAGAATTTGAATGCCTGAAGAGATATGTAGAATCGCCATTAGTGTCAACTGGAAGAGGTGATTGAATTCAATGCAGTACCTACATGGTGCCTTAGACTGCAGGGCCACTGGGCGCCAGTTCAAGTAGCTTATGTAGGATATGTGCAGGCTACGTGCAGGCTACGTGCAGGCTACGTGCAGGCTACGTGCAGGCTACGTGCAGGCTACGTGCAGGCTACGTGTAGGATATGTGCAGGCTACGTGCAGGCCACAGTGTCTTGTGTAAATGCATATGTGGACTTTAATAAATTGACATTTTTAGGGGGTTAGATGTGTTTCTCATTAGGGAATTTCTTTATTTATTTTTATCAGTTGTTTTATTTCATATGCAAATTAAATCTAATTTTATTTGTCGCATGCGCCGAATACAGTTCAAGAAAAAGAGTTAAGAAAATATTGACTAAATAAACTAAAGTAAGAAATGAAATAAAAAGTAACACAATAAAATTAAATAACAATAATGAGGCTAGATAAAGGGGATACCGATACCAGGTCAATGTTTTGTTTTTTTATTTATTTATTTAACCTTTATTTAACCAGGTAGGCTAGTTGAGAACACCTTTATTTAACCAGGTAGGCTAGTTGAGAACACCTTTATTTAACGAGGTAGGCTAGTTGAAAACACCTTTATTTAACCAGGTAGGCTAGTTGAGAACACCTTTATTTAACCAGGTAGGCTAGTTGAGAACACCTTTATTTAACGAGGTAGGCTAGTTGAGAACACCTTTATTTAACCAGGTAGGCTAGTTGAGAACACCTTTATTTAACCAGGTAGGCTAGTTGAGAACACCTTTATTTAACCAGGTAGGCTAGTTGAGAACACCTTTATTTAACCAGGTAGGCTAGTTGAGAACACCTTTATTTAACGAGGTAGGCTAGTTGAAAACACCTTTATTTAACCAGGTAGGCTAGTTGAGAACACCTTTATTTAACCAGGTAGGCTAGTTGAAAACACCTTTATTTAACCAGGTAGGCTAGTTGAGAACACCTTTATTTAACCAGGTAGGCAGGTTGAGAACACCTTTATTTAACCAGGTAGGCAGGTTGAGAACACCTTTATTTAACCAGGTAGGCAGGTTGAGAACACCTTTATTTAACCAGGTAGGCTAGTTGAAAACACCTTTATTTAACCAGGTAGGCTAGTTGAGAACACCTTTATTTAACCAGGTAGGCTAGTTGAGAACACCTTTATTTAACCAGGTAGGCAGGTTGAGAACACCTTTATTTAACCAGGTAGGCTAGTTGAGAACACCTTTATTTAACCAGGTAGGCAAGTTGAGAAAAAGTTCTCATTTACAATTGCGACCTGGCCGAGATAAAGCAAAGCAGTTCGACAGATACAACAACACAGAGTTACACATGGAGTAAAAACAAACATACAGTCAATAATACAGTATAAACAAGTCTATATACGATGTGAGCAAATGAGGTGAGAAGGGAGGTAAAGGCAAAAAAAAAGACCATGGTGGCAAAGTAAATACAATATAGCAAGTAAAACACTGGAATGGTAGATTTGCAGTGGAAGAAAGTGCAAATGTGAGGAGGTACACGTGAGTCGAGGAAGTGTAAAAACAAAGGGGGTCTTGACAGTCTTGACTTGGGTGACTAAAGTCTTTGACAATTTTTTGTGCCGTCCAATAGGCAGTATAAATGGAAAGATAGGCCTCAGGGCCTGTATTGGTCCAGCTGCTGACCCCGGCACATATATGAGCAGGAGTCAACCCCACTGCCCTTTGACCCCTGCCTGCCACTATCTCCCCCCACCTACGCACTACCTCCCTGATCTTTCCCTTCATCCTCCTATCTTTCCCTACCTCCCCTATCATTCCCTTCCTCCCCTACCTCCTCTATCTTTCCTCACCTCCCCCTATCTTTCCATATCTTTCACTACCCCCCTAACTTTAACTACCGACCCCTATCTTTCCATATCTTTCACTACCCCCCTAACTTTCACTACCAACCCCTATCTTTCCTTTTATTTGCCTACCTCCCCCTACATTTACCTACCTCCCCCTATCTTTACCTACCTCCCCCTACATTTCCCTACCTCCCCCTATCTGTCCCTACCTCATCCTATCTTTCCTTACCTCCCCCTTATCTTTTCCTACCTCCCCCTTATCTTTTCCTACCTCCCGCTATTTTTCCTTTGATTTCCCTTCCTCCAAGATCTTTCCCTACCTCTCCCTACCTCTCCCTGTCTTTCCTTACCTCCCCCTACTTTTCACTACCTCCCCCTATCTGTCCCTACCTCCCCCTATATTTCCCTACCTCCCCTATCTTTCCCTACCTCCTCCTATCTTTCCCTACCTCCCCCTATCTTTCCCTACCTCCCCCTATCTTTCCCTACCTCCCCCTATCTTTCCCTACCTCCTCCTATCTTTCCCTACCTCCCCTCTGTCCCTACCTCCTCCTATCTTTCCTTAATTCCCCCTTATCTTTCCCTACCTCCCCTATCTTTCCCTACCTCCTCCTATCTTTCCTTAATTCCCCCTTATCTTTCCCTCCCTCCCCTATCTGTCCCTACCTCCTCCTATATTTCCTTAATTCCCCCTTATCTTTCCCTACCTCCCCTATCTGTCCCTACCTCCTCCTATCTTTCCTTAATTCCCCCTTATCTTTCCCTCCCTCCCCTATCTGTCCCTACCTCCTCCTATCTTTCCTTAATTCCCCCTTATCTTTCCCTCCCTCCCCTATCTGTCCCTACCTCCTCCTATCTTTCCTTAATTCCCCCTTATCTTTCCCTACCTCCCCTATCTGTCCCTACCTCCTATCTTTCCTTAATTCCTCCTATCTCCCCTATCTTTCCCTACCCCCCCTATTTTTCCTTTTATTTCCCTACGTCCCCTACCTTTCCCTACCTCTCCCTCTTTCCCTTCATCCTCCTATCTTTCCCTACCTCCCCTATCTTTCACTACCTCCCCCTACTTTTCCTTTTATTTGCCTACCTCCCCCTACCTTTCCCTACCTCCCCCTATCTTTCCTTTTATTTGCCTACCTCCCCCTACCTTTCCCTACCTCCCCCTACCTTTCCCTACCTCCCCTATCTTTCCTTACCTCCCCTATCTTTCCTTTTATTTGCCTACCTCCCCCTACCTTTCCCTACCTCCCCTATCTTTCCCTACCTCCCCTATCTTTCCTTTTATTTGCCTACCTCCCCCTACCTTTCCCTACCTCCCCTATCTTTCCCTACCTCCCCTATCTTTCCCTACCTCCCCTATCTTTCCTTTTATTTGCCTACCTCCCCCTACCTTTCCCTACCTCCCCTATCTTTCCCTACCTCCCCTATCTTTCCCTACCTCCCCCTATCTTTCCTTTTATTTGCCTACCTCCCCCTACCTTTCCCTAACCTCCCCCTATCTTTCCCTACCTCCCCCATCTTTCCTTTTATTTGCCTACCTCCCCCTACCTTTCCCTACCTCCCCCTATCTTTCCTTACCTCCCCCTTATCTTTCCTACCTCCCCCTACTTTTCCCAACCTCCCCCTATCTTTCCTTACCTCCCCCTTATCTTTTCCTACCTCCCCCTTATCTTTCCCTCCTCCCGCTATTTTTCCTTTTATTTCCCTACCTCTCCCTACCTCTCCCTGTCTTTCCTTACCTCCCCTATCTTTCCCTACCTCTCCCTGTCTTTCCCTTCATCCTCCTATCTTTCCCTACCTCCCCCTATCTTTCCTTACCTCCCCCTATTTTTCCCTACCTCCCCCTATTTTTCCCTACCTCCCCCTATTTTTCCCTACCTCCCCCTATCTTTCCCTACCTCCCCCTATCCTTCCCTACCTCCCCCTATCTGTCCTAACCTCCCCCTTATCTTTACCTTCCACCCCTATCTTTCCTACCTCTCCCTTCCTCCCCTATCTTTCCATACCTCCCCCTATTCTTCCTCTCCCTATCTTTCCTCACCTCCCCCTATCTTTCCATATCTTTCCCTACCTCCCCCTATCTTTCCCTACCTCCCCCTATCTTTCCCTACCTCCCCCTATCTTTCCCTACCTCCCCCTATCTTTCCCTACCTCCCCTATCTTTCCCTACCTCCCCCTATCTTTCCATTCCTATTTTTCAATAATATATTGGCTACTGTTGATCTCTTTTTGGGGTGGTTTTTGGCCTTTAAAATCGGAGTCGTTCTCTTTCATGCGCCGTTGCACTTCATTCCGTTTGCTTCCGTACTGTTCTCAATTTCATCTTGTCTTTACATGTGATATTATAGGCCTGTATATGTGATTAGTTTTGAAAGGCTACATTAGACTATAGTTTTAGGTGTAGCCTACTGTATGGCTGTATTTCAGATACACTTGTATGTTGTAGTGGACACCATCATCTATCGTGTTATTAAAGTTATTATTACTATAAAAACCAACTGTTGTTGATGTTTTCTGGATGTATTTCAGATACATTTGTTTGTACATTTTAATGTTACAGCGTTTTTTCAGTGAACATGTCTAAATTACGACGCTCATTTTAATTTCCTGATGGTAGGAAGATGGGAGAAAAAATGTTACAAAAGGGTCATCAAATTAGGATCCGACATCTGTATCTCTAGATAAATTACTTTGAACTACAATGGATAAATGTAACCATTTTGACATGTTCTAATCGTTGACCAACCACTCCACTCACAGAGGCCAAGATGCCTAGAGGTGATCTCCCCTGCTGCACCACCCCTATCGGTACAACAGGTGTTCTATTCAGTGACCAGGGTAACCTTTCACCTCCCTCAGGTACATCCACTATGTGTTTGATCTTGGCAATGGGCCCAACGTCATCAAGGGCAACAGCGACCGGGCTCTACATGACAACCAGTGGCACAATGTGGTCATCACTCGTGACAACAGCAACATTCACACTCTGAAGGTGGACGCCAAGGCAACCAGTCAGGTGGTCAACGGAGCCAAGAACCTCGACCTGAAAGGTAGAGTATATAACAGAGGGAGTTTATTGACCTGACAGGTAGACTATATAACAGAGGTAGTTCAGTGACCTGACAGGTAGAGTATATAACAGAGGGAGTTTATTGACCTGACAGGTAGAGTATATAACAGAGGTGGTTCAGTGACCTGACAGGTAGACTATATATAACAGAGGTAGTTTATTGACCTGACAGGTAGACTATATAACAGAGGTAGTTTATTGACCTGACAGGTAGAGTATATAACAGAGGTAGTTTATTGACTTGACAGGTAGACTATATATAACAGAGGTAGTTTATTGACCTGACAGGTAGACTATATAACAGAGGTAGTTTATTGACCTGACAGGTAGACTATATAACAGAGGGAGTTTATTGACCTGACAGGTAGACTATATAACAGAGGTAGTTTATTGACCTGACAGGTAGAGTATATAACAGAGGTAGTTTATTGACTTGACAGGTAGACTATATATAACAGAGGTAGTTTATTGACCTGACAGGTAGACTATATAACAGAGGTAGTTTATTGACCTGACAGGTAGACTATATAACAGAGGGAGTTTATTGACCTGACAGGTAGACTATATAACAGAGGTAGTTTATTGACCTGACAGGTAGACTATATAACAGAGGTGGTTCAGTGACCTGACAGGTTGACTATATAACAGAGGTGGTTCAGTGACCTGACAGGTAGACTATATATAACAGAGGTAGTTTATTGACCTGACAGGTAGACTATATAACAGAGGTGGTTCAGTGACCTGACAGGTAGACTATATAACAGAGGTAGTTTATTGACCTGACAGGTAGACTATATAACAGAGGGAGTTTATTGACCTGACAGGTAGACTATATAACAGAGGTGGTTCAGTGACCTGACAGGTAGACTATATTACAAAGGTAGTTTATTGACCTGACAGGTAGAGGTTGATTGTGACTAACCTTGCCTGAGACCTGAATATCCAGGTCCTAGAGCAATGGACTTAGTGGACTATTCTGGTTTTGAGTTACACACGTTCACTTGGGTTGGTTATGATGAATTCTTAGAGTATTTTAAATTGTATTTATTTCTATCACATTTATTTTTAGATACAGGACTATAAAACATTTATTTGCCCACCAGAACAGTCAAATAAAGTACTTAGTGATGAAGCTAGACTGTCAGTACATGTCGGTGTCCGTGTCCTCCTCCCTCCAGGTGATCTGTTTATCGCTGGGCTGGGCCCTGGTATGTACGGTAGCCTGCCCAAGCTGGTGGCATCCAGGGACGGTTTCCAGGGCTGCCTGGCCTCAGTGGACCTCAACGGCCGCCTCCCTGACCTCCTCCAGGACGCGCTGTTCCGCAGTGGGCAGATCGAGCGCGGATGCGAAGGTACGCCCTCCCTCAAAACCATGTCCGACTCAGACTTCAGCTCAAACTCAAACTACAAGGACAGTTCAGGCAGCCCATTCTTTCTCCTTTTCTCCAACAGTACCTTCACCTCCCTCGTTCCTTACCCTCCCCCGTCCATCCTACTAACCCTTCTGGTCATCTCACTCACCATCCTATGGGACTCCCAATCACAGCCGGTTGTGATACAGCCTGGAGTCGTACCAGGATCTGTAGTGACACTTCTAGCACTTAGATGCAGTGCCTTAGATAGTATTTATTCATCCTAAATTATAAAGTAAGGAGTTGGGACATCTGATCTATGGTGAGGGACAACTTCAACCTTGAGCTCCAATCCCATGGTTTTGGCTAGATGGAGTACAGCTATGGTCAGAACTGATTTAACGCAGCAGGTTAGGAGAATTAACGCAGCAGGTTAGGAGAATTAACGCAGCAGGTTAGGAGAATTAGCGCAGCAGGATAGGAGAATTAACGCAGCAGGTTAGGAGAATTAACGCAGCAGGTTAGGAGAATTAACGCAGCAGGTTAGGAGAATTAACGCAGCAGGTTAGGAGAATTAGGTTAAGGTTAGGAAAGGAGTTACGGTTTGGGTTAACTAAAATGCTACAGTTGTCCCCGATGTGACACAAACATGCAACTTTTGGTCCGTAGCTGTACTCCAACTAGCCACAACCCAGACCCAGCTCTTATCAGCCACATTGGTCGCACGTTTATGATGTCATTTCAGCACAGCACAAAGCAGCGCTACAGTATCAAAACTATTGGTGTTTTAGGAGCTCATCATTATTCATAATTACAGTCATGTTTCAGAACAACATAAAATACATCTTTAAAACATCTGGGCAGCTGGCACAGGAGTGTTTCTGTAGGTACATCACAGGGAGCTACCAGTATACTAAACATGTTATTGTATGGGCATATACTATAATTGTTATGAGTTTGAATTAGTATTTTGTTCTGTACAATAAGTACTTATCATAAATACAATTAGCTATATGTTGATATAACATAGTATATGCCCCACATAATAGAAATAGAACCACAGCTATTCTTACCAAGCAACAATACAACTACATCTTTTTTATTTAACTAGGCAAGTCAATTATTAAGGACAAATTCTTATTTACAATGACAGCCTACCAGGAGAACAGTGGGTTTGAAATGGCCTTGTTCAGAAAAACAGATTAAAAAAAAAACTTTCTCAGCTCGGGGATTCAATCCAGCAACCTTTGAGGTTACTGCCCCAACTCTCTAACCACGGCTACCTGCTGGTTACTGTCCCCAACTCTCTAACCGCGGCAACCTGCTGGTTACTGTCCCCAACTCTCTAACCGCGGCAACCTGCTGGTTACTGTCCCCAACTCTCTAACCGAGGCTACCTGCTGGTTACTGTCCCCAACTCTCTAACCACGGCTACCTGCTGGTTACTGTCCCCAACTCTCTAACCACGGCTACCTGCTGGTTACTGCCCCAACTCTCTAACGACGGCTACCTGCTGGTTACTGCCCCAACTCTCTAACCACGGCTACCTGCTGGTTACTGGCCCAACGCTCTCTAACCACGGCTACCTGCTGGTTACTGTCCCCAACTCTCTAACCACGGCTACCTGCTGGTTACTGTCCCAACTCTCTAACCACGGCTGCCTGCTGGTTACTGTCCCAACTCTCTAACCACGGCTACCTGCTGGTTACTGGCCCAACTCTCTAACCACGGCTACCTGCTGGTTACTGGCCCAACACTATAACCATGGCTACCTGCTGGTTACTGTCCCAACTCTCTAACCACGGCTACCTGCTGGTTACTGCCCCAACTCTCTAACCACGGCTACCTGCTGCCCCGACTATTGAGAATAAGAATTGTACCATCTATATGTGGAGACATATGAAAGCTCCAGTCAGAAACGATACAAGAGCTTGTACGCGTTGTGTACGCAAAACTAAATGTCCGTAGGTTTCCGTTAGTTTTGTGTCTATCTCAAATATTCCGTGTACATCAGTTAAGTGAGACGACGGCCTGTTGAAATATTTTTACACTATAGCATCAAATATCATTCCAATTAACAATTATTGCTCCAACACTCTTGGCTCTTCACCTTGATCGTTTAAAAAAATAAATAACGTTGTTTGTTAATATAGTTTTTGCTCAGTTTTCATTGATCATTATTTCTTGCACGTGAATCAATTTGTTTCATGTTTTACCCGGAGCATGTTGTTTCTTTGTTCTGCTTTCAATGTCAACATCTCCGTTGTGAAATTATTGTTTATTTTTTGTTTTCTTATTTGGTAATTACCATATCCGAGAGCCACACAATGGTGCAATATAAACCTAATATACCTTGACATTATGACTATTGTGGAGTATATATCTATCTATATCTATCTTCCCCCTCATTACAGATTACAGTGTAAACACCATGATGTATGTGTGACATGTCAGTTGTACCACATTCATATCATTTCTTTTTTTTTTTGTCATTTTGTTTGTCTGTGAGTGGTTATGAGAATGTGTGTTCACATTTATTTATTTTTGCTCAAATATTTGCCATTGTATGAATTGAACTGTCCAGACTAATGTTCGTTGAGCACACAGTGGGACAACAGACAGAGTAGCGTAATCACAGTGATGACAATATTTACGAATTTACAGTCCAGGTTTCAAGTTGAAAAAAAAACAGACAGCATTAATGGTCCCAAAGTACTTAGTAGTAGCAACCTATAGGCTACAAGGTCAAAACACCAAAACAGACTCACACAGTTTAATCCAATAACTGAGAGCTGAAGCAACAGCACATTGTCTATACGCAATCAACAACTCCCACAACTATCAGAATGGATTATGCCAGACAATGTGCAGGAACTATACAGGTAATGCAACAAATGACTTACAGTAGGTGCGCACTCTCCAGAACACCCAACATGGGAGTATTTGTGGCTGTGGTAACCAGTGATGACCCCTAATGACCTGTAACTTTGCTGACTGTTGTAATTTAATGTAAAAGTCCACTGTTTGATCCCAAATTTAAAACTGCATGACAACATTATATTTCAACTGTCATGTTGATTTGTGATTGGTTGTGAATAGAGTAGGCTAGTGTGACCATGCTATTCGCACCAATTGTATTTATCTCAGCGCTAAGGCGCCTAATTAAAGATGGCTATTCAGCTGTTCAGATGAGAGCTCGCATTTGTATGTTTGCGATAGTGCTTCTTTACACTCACGCTTTAACAGGTAAATAAGTTGCTTATTTTCCCCCACAAAAAAAACACGGATTAGTTTGTAACTTTACTACCTTAACTCACCAGTTTGAGGGACTTCATGTTGGTTGTCACTAGTTACCACAACCAGAGTCATATTTATAGTTAAAGATGATTTATATTTCTACAATTTCTCTTCTTAACATAGCAAGTGTAAAAGAAACGGCTGAAACTAGATCCCCCGTTCAACCAATTCAGTAAATGTGGAGGACGAGTTTTGCCTTGTTAACGTCCAAAACCGGAATTTGCTTCACAGGCTCTCTTTCCGTTTCCCGGTAGTTTGGGACTCGGCAGAGGCTACCTTAACCACACTGCTAACCTTATGCCTGAACCTCACCTTAAAAGAAAACCAAAACGCTAAATTATTTGTTTTCCTGAATTATATAGTCAATTTAGACTTTGTGGCTGTGGTAACTAGTCAATAGGGAACAGGTCTACTTGGCATAGATTAGTGTAATCGAGGAAAACCCTCACTAGATGGCGGCGATGCCTCAGTTCATAGGTGGATGGAAGCGTTGGGGGACTGAGCTGCAGGCCCGGAGGAAACACTAGGTCTCTAATAAAACAATGTTATGTGTTTTCACTGTCTATCCTTGTGTCTGACGTCATTCTTGAATCATCTTGTGTCGTTTGTCCTCATCCCTTCATGATAAAACATATTCATACTAACCTTTGTGTTCTCATCATTCTTGAGCAGAAATTGTCCCATTATGCTTTGGGTAGACTAATACATAAAAATAAATAAAAAAATGTAAATAAATACCTAATTAAGATTGATTGAATACATTCCAATTCATATGCAGGTTTCAATGCAGATGTCTGTATGTTATTTCTTGTTGAATTTCCACTTAAATATGACTGTTTTTAACAAAGTGGTTCTGAATCATGTGTAATGACTGAACAGGTTAACATGTAGCTAAACCGATTGTCCAGAGCCCATGCTAATCCATTTGTTGAAGTAACGCATATACAGTGTGTCTCCATAGGTTCATCATCTCCCATTCATATCCATTTTCATCCTTTTCGCTGTACTGTCCCCATCTATTTCATCTGTCCCTTATTTTTGGTTGTCATGGTAGCATAGCCCTGACCCCTGACCCCTTCCTTAGAGAAGTTAAGGGGCATGTCCCTGCTAGTAAAGGGCTGGCTTTATTAACCCGACAATCATTGGCCACGTACTAACCTTGTTTTATCGTTTTTCACTTTCTGTTCTTCTTCTCTAACAAAGTCCGTTTCACCAAAGCTGACCTACAAGGTAGAAGGTTCAAATTCCATTCTGAGCTTGTAATGTTATGTGTCACCACTCACTAGAAAAATAAAAATACCTTGGCTTAAAGGTACCTTAAGCAAGATGACATCATCGTACAGAGTGGGGTGACTTCCTGCTTACAGAAAACAACAACTGAATTTTGTCCTCGAGGTAGGGCACAAACCGAGCAAATCCAATAGCAATCTTGGCTGATTTAAACTCTGATAGTGTTGGCGGTAAATCAGGAAGTCTTCAAGCTATGTTTGATGATGTCACCTTTAAGCACAATAGACAGCGAACATCGCCAGGCATTGAAATATTTTTTTTTGCAGCTGGCTATGTGCTTGTTATAAAATGGTTCACTTCGTGAGAATGGTAGGTAGGGGCTGCAAGTCCTACAGCGTACCCTGGCTTTGCCTCGCCGGGAGGCCTGCAGGCAGGCAGGCAGGCGGGCAGGCGGGCAGAGGCAGGTGGGCAGAGGCAGGTAGGAGGTAGGGAGGCAGACAGCCGGGCAGGGAGGCAGGCAGGAGGTAGGGAGGCAGACAGGCAGGCAGGCAGGCAGGAGGGCAGGCGGGCAGGCGGGCAGGGAGGCAGGCAGGAGGTAGGGAGGCAGACAGCCGGGCAGGGAGGCAGGCAGGAGGTAGGGAGGCAGACAGCCGGGCAGGGAGGCAGGCAGGAGGTAGGGAGGCAGACAGCCGGGCAGGGAGGCAGGCAGGCAGGCAGGCAGGCGGGCAGAGGCAGGTGGGCAGAGGCAGGTAGGAGGTAGGGAGGCAGACAGCCGGGCAGGGAGGCAGGCAGGAGGTAGGGAGGCAGACAGCCGGGCAGGCAGGCAGGCAGGAGGGCAGGCGGGCAGGGAGGCAGGCAGGAGGTAGGGAGGCAGACAGCCGGGCAGGGAGGCAGGCAGGAGGTAGGGAGGCAGACAGCCGGGCAGGGAGGCAGGCAGGAGGTAGGGAGGCAGACAGCCAGGCAGTGAGGCAGGCAGGCAGGCAGGCAGGAGGGCAGGCGGGCAGGGAGGCAGGCAGGAGGTAGGGAGGCAGACAGCCGGGCAGGGAGGCAGGCAGGAGGTAGGGAGGCAGACAGCCGGGCAGGCAGGCAGGCAGGAGGTAGGGAGGCAGACAGCCGGGCAGGCAGGCAGGCAGGAGGGCGGGCGGGCGGGCAGGCGGGCAGAGGCAGGTAGGAGGTAGGGAGGCAGACAGCCGGGCAGGGAGGCAGGCAGGAGACAGGCAGGGAAGAAGACTGGCAGGCGGGCAGGCAGGTGTGCAGGGAAGGAGACAGACTAATGATTGTGATGG
The DNA here is from genome assembly GCF_002021735.2 of Oncorhynchus kisutch. Taxonomy (NCBI): domain Eukaryota; kingdom Metazoa; phylum Chordata; class Actinopteri; order Salmoniformes; family Salmonidae; genus Oncorhynchus; species Oncorhynchus kisutch. Next base: position 9,022,455 of record NC_034187.2, read on the forward strand.
AAAGCTTTTGCATGAATAAACATTAGCCACCTGTATGATGACAGAGCATTCAGAAAGTATTCAGAACCCTTGATTTAAAAAATACATGTTCAGCAATCTACGCACAATACCCTATAATGACAAAACGATTTTTAGAAATGTTTGCAAATGTATTAAAAATAAAAAACAGAAATACCTTCTTTATATAAGTTTGGAATGAGACTCTAAATTGAGCTCAGGTGTATCCTGTTTCCATTGATCATCCTTGAGATGTTTCTACAACTTCATTGGAGTCCACCTGTGGTGTTCAATTGATTGGACATGATTTCGAAAGGCACACACCTGTCTATATATGGTCCCACAGTTGACAGTGCATGACAGAGCAAAAACCAAGCCATGAGGTCGAAGGAATTGTCCGTAGAGCTCTGAGACAGGATTGTGCCGAGGCACAGATCTGGGGAAGGGTACCAAAACATTTATGTAACATTGAAGGTCCCTAAGAACAAAGTTACCTCCATGATTCGTAAACGGAAGAAGTTTGGAACCACCAAGACTCTTCCTAGTGTTTGCCGCCCAGCCAAACTGAGCAATTGGGGGAGAAGGGCCTTGGTTTCGGAGATGACCAAGAACCCAATGGTCACTCTGACATTGCTCTAGAGTTCCTCTGTGGGGATGGGAGAACCTTACAGAAGGGCAACCATCTCTGTAGTATTCCACCAATCAGGCCTTTTTGGTAGAGTGGAGAGATTAAAGCCACTCCTCAGTAAAAGGCACATGACAGCCAGCTTGGAGTTTGCCAAAAGGCACGCAAAGACTCTCAGACCATGAGAAACAATAATCTCTGGTCTGATGAAACCAAGATTTAACTCTTTGGCCTGAATGCCAAGCTTCACATCTGGAGGAAACCTGGCATCCCTACGGTGAAGCATGGTGGTGGCAGCATCATGCTGTGGGGATATTTTTCTGCGGCAAGGACTGGGAGAATAGTCATGATTGAGGCAAAGATGAACCGAGCAAAGTACAGAGAGATCCCTGATGAAAACCTGATCCAGAGGGCTCAGGACCTCAGACTGGGGAGAAGGTTCACCTTCCAACAGGATAACGACCCTAAGAAGACAGCCAAGAGAATGCAGGAGTGGCTTCAGGACAAGTCTCTGAATTTCCTTGAGTGGCCCAGCCAGAGCCCGGACTTGAACCTGATCGAACATCTCTGGAGAGACCTGAAAATAGCTGTGCAGCGAATCTCCCCATCCAACCTGACAGAGCTTGAGAGGATCTGCAGAGAAGAATTGGAGAAACTCCCCAAATACAGGTATGCCAAGCTTGTAGCGTCATTCCCAAGAAGACTCAAGGTTGTAATCACTGCAAAAGGTGCTTCAACAAAGTCCTGAGTAAATTGTCTGAAAACGTACTTATTTTATATTTAATACATTTGCAAACATTTCTAAAAAACTGTTTTTGCTTTGTCATTATAGGGTATTGTGTGTAGATTGATGAGGGGAAAAAACGATTTGATTGATTTTAGAATAAGGCTGTAACGTAACAACATGTGGAAAAAGTCAAAGGGTCTGAATACTCCGAAAACACTCTGTCTGCAGATCTCGTTTTTCGGTATCGGGCCGTGTATGTCTTGGCAGAGTTGCTGAGGAATCTGCTAAGTCTTGCACATTGGGTCGACACACACACACACACACACACACACACACACATCCTGAAAGGCACACACACACATACATATATACACACGACCCCCCCCCCCCTTCAAATGCTTTTAGGCCTGGAGTGTGGAAGCCCCCCTGATAGGCCAGTGTGATTAGTACGCTAATTAAAATGACGGTCGACCTAAGTTAAATGTGAGATTCCAACAGTTTGACAGACAGTTTCATTAGAATGCGAGAGCAGCCTGCCATCGGCGCTGGAGACTGATGGATGGTGATCTAGAGAAGTCATGGCTCTCATGTCCATATCCAAAGTCCACTCCGTGGCGATTTAAGACTTATTTATTTTAGATATAAAGATTCCCACCCAGATGAAGAAAGAGATATCTACTGATTTAGCTGAGTGGGAATGTGTTCAGGAAGATGAATACAGTAGCACATTCTACAGAGAACACACACACACACGCGCGGTAGATGAATGTCAGTCTGGCTATATGAGCACATTCAGCAGAACAGGCACACACACACACACACACAAACACACACACGTGCTAGATGAATGTCAGCCTGGCTATATGAGCACATTCAGCAGAACAGGCACACACACACACACACACACACACGGTAGATGAATGTCAGTCTGGCTATATGAGCACATTCAGCAGAACAGGCACACACACACACACACACACACACACACACAGTAGATGAATGTCAGTCTGGCTAGATGAGCACATTCAGCAGAGCTCTATCTCTTCCAACAACATTGACGTCTTCTTCACTCTTCTTCGCTTGCAGGTTGTATTATAGTAATGACATTACGGATGTATTTCAGGTTACTTTGGCACCTGTAGAAGAAGAAACAAACATGAAGTGAATCATTTTATCTTGCATAAATCTACTTTTTTTCCCCACATGGTTTTCCATTTCTGGTGGGAATATTGTCCCGCTATTTTACTGGATTGGGTTGTTGCACTGCTGCACAGTAGAGACTACAGTAGAGACTACAGTAGAGACTACAGTAGAGACTACAGTAGAGACTACACTTCCTCTTGGAAACGTGGGATGAGTCTGGGTGGTGTTGAGTCTCAAGTCCTCATTTGGTCTACGTTTCCTTCCACACAGATGTATCCTCCGATATTCCCTCACTTACTCCCTTTTCACAGAACTGGAAAGGGACTGACACAGTTGTCTCGGTTCTGTGAATGGGGAGTGGACGAGGACCGAGGAGTAAGGGAACATCTTTTCTGGAATGAAACACAGCCCTGGACTGAACTGGACACCACCACAACCAACATTTATATAACAAAAGCACATATCCTATGTGCACCACTTTGCTATAAAATGTTTTGTCTCGTGATCCTCCTTCTGTTGCACTGGGTCATCTTCTCCAGTGTCTCTGTATGTAGACTGGTCTAGGATAGAGCAGGGGGTTGGGGGAAGGGAGGATGGGAGAGCTTACACCCGGGTCACACTTCATATTAACTTGTGGTGGTTCTAAAACTGTGTGTTCACATGGGGCTGACATGAACGGACATAACGGAACTACCATGTGTAGGTACATCCAGTATGTATGCATTGGATAAGGTTATGGTTTGACAAACATATTTGTCTATTGCAAAATAAACTCTCAATAACATCACAATCTTTACAACAACAAAAAAGTGTTATAATCATTGTAACTTCTATTGAACAACATGGACCAACACTGTAGACTGTGTAGAAGAAATACTTATCATGTTATTACTCAGTTATAACCATGTTATTACTCAGTTATAACCATGTAAATACAGTTATAGAGACACTCAATATGACAGTACGTGACCCTAGTCTAGTTAGTTTGTCTGACTCCACCAGTTGTCTCTCATCAACCAGCCATGTTGTAAACACATCCAGCACCCTGTTCAATGTCTGCACACACTAAACGTCTTACTAAAATCTACTTGGAGGGAATGCTGTGTGTCTTTCAGTTTGGTGTACTTCTACAGTACAATAACACCTCTGTAATTCATGTAATGTACTAACCTGACTAATGCATGGCCCACTGACGTGCTCTGACACCTCTGCATGGCACCTGTTGGAGGAGCTGTTGGGGAGCGAGCGCTCAGACCTATACCCTGGTACCACATGGCTCTGCCACTTGTACCCTGGTATCACATGACTCTGCTCTGCCACCTGTACCCTGGTACCACATGGCTCTGCCACCTGTACCCTGGTACCACATGGCTCTGCCACCTGTACCCTGGTACCACATGGATCTGCTCTGCCACCTGTACCCTGGTACCACATGGCTCTGCTCTGCCACCTGTACCCTGGTACCACATGCCTCTGCTCTGCCACCTGTACCCTGATACCACATGGCTCTGCTCTGCCACCTGCACCCTGGTACCACATGGCTCTGCTCTGCCACCTGTACCCTGGTACCACATGGCTCTGCTCTGCCACCTGTACCCTGGTACCACATGCCTCTGCTCTGCCACCTGTACCCTGGTACCACATGGCTCTGCTCTGCCACCTGTACCCTGGTACCACATGGCTCTGCTCTGCCACCTGTACCCTGGTACCACATGCCTCTGCTCTGCCACCTGTACCCTGGTACCACATGGCTCTGCTCTGCCACCTGTACCCTGGTACCACATGGCTCTGCTCTGCCACCTGTACCCTGGTACCACATGACTCTGCTCTGCCACCTGTACCCTGATAACACATGGCTCTGCTCTGCCACCTGTACCCTGGTACCACATGGCTCTGCCACCTGTACCCTGGTACCACATGGCTCTGCCACCTGTACCCTGGTACCACATGGCTCTGCTCTGCCACCTGTACCCTGGTACCACATGGCTCTGCCACCTGTACTTTGGTACCACATGGCTCTGCTCTGCCACCTGTACCCTGGTACCACATGCCTCTGCTCTGCCACCTGTACCCTGGTACCACATGCCTCTGCTCTGCCACCTGTACCCTGGTACCACATGCCTCTGCTCTGCCACCTACAGGTCCTAGCACCACCTGTCAGGAGGACTCATGTACCAACATGGGCGTCTGTATCCAGCAGTGGGAGAACTACACCTGTGACTGCTCCATGACCTCCTTCACCGGCACGCGGTGCAATGATCGTGAGTACTGTTTATTGTCTATCTATACACACAAAAAGTGCACAGAAACACGCACATGCGCGCACACACACATGCGCACACACACACACACACACAGACAAAGATGCACACACTTTGAAGACCCCTCTGAAGACGTCTAAAGGTAATCGCTGTTTGTTTCCTTTCTGAGGTGTTTTAATAGATGTTACAGCCACTAGGGGCCGCTAGAGACATTCCTTCATATTCTGACTGAAAGGGCTCATTTCAATTAAGTCCACATTGTAGTATTTACACAGTAATCCAAATGATTTAATGGAAACTATTCCTAACCTAGATGGCCTCTGCATCAGGTGACCTATCAGGTGACCATCAGCTGACCTTTCACCTGACCCTATAAAACATCCAATGTGATTTAATCCAGCCTTAAATCTCCTTAGATAATAGCACACTATAGATTACTCTAAAACTTGGATACTTTAGCTTTATCGAGTTCCTGTAACATCAAGTAGTTTACATTTTCATTGACCTGCTTGAAAACATCAGTTTATCCGTTAAACACCAGAGGTATCGGCAATAGAAGAACATGCAATGATTATTTAATGTAATATAGTACAGCGTCAGAGGCCATCGTAGGCTGTGAGTGTTATTAAGTATAATATATTGTTTGTGATTAGTCTGAGTATATCTTAGATAATGGTCCCATTTCATTGCACCGTTTACACTGCATCCTGTGCATATGACCAATAAACTGTGATGTAATTTGATTTAATCATATAGGCTTGAAAAGTGTGTTTAGGTAGAAGGTCAGGTTGACGTAACATTGACCGAGTCAACGACTCTCACTCTGATGTGTCTGTGAGTCTCTGTAATGAACAACTGACTCTAGTGCCAGGAGGTTGAATTGTGTCTTTAAAAAGAGGTGGGAACAAACCAACTTTCCCTGCCATATCACCAGGCGTTATCATCGCCAGCTATGTGGTGAGAAACGTCTCGGATCCCAAGGCAAAAACCTTGTGCTATCCTAGGGCTCAGGTACAGGGCATTACTAGGCTGCTTCCTACCGTTTTACGCCAGAACACTGGGGCTGTCGCTGTTGTTGTCCATGTGGGATCAAATGTCATTAGGATGCTTGGAATGTATGAAACAGGATTTTAAAGTGATTGGAACTCTGAAAGACTCCAACAAGCGTCCAATTATTTCAGGCCCAGTACCGTCACTGAATCGTAGCATGGATCGATTCAGTAGGCTGCTGGGACTACACGACTGGCTACGAGTCTACTGTTAGAGTTTTTTGTGGGTAACTTCGACACCTTTTGGAAACAGAAGATGCTCTACAGAGAGAATGGGGTCCCTCCAAATTATCTTGGTGCCTGGACACTGTCGTCACATTTCAAGTTTGTGCTGAGAGATTGATTTATTAACACTCCAAGTCCTGTTCATGTAATCCCAACCATAAATGATCAGCATTGTCATCATACTGCAGGCCCGCAACAGATAACCCTCATTGACTCTTGTTTTAACCCACTTCCCCAATCCAGGTATAGGCCGAATGTATCAGTTTTAGACAATCTTGCATCTATACCAATTCAAACCGATCCCATGGTATTTTCAAAAAGGGGTTACCTACTGAACAGCCCAGCTTGTATTTTGAGACTCCATCTGACCTGAAATTCCCCAGCTGCGATCTGGGATTTGTTCATGTCAAATGTCAGATGTATTAGATTGCAATATTTGCTTCTCAATCCAACATGGACATTCTGGTCATTTCTGACATTTGGTTGAATAATTCTGTGCTTGACAGTGATGAGTCACTGTCCTGTTTTAATGTTTGCTGATTAGACAGAATCTCTTGCTACCTCTGTCCCTAAGCAGTTTGATTATCTCGTTCTAAATGTGGACCGTGGTCATAATAACCAGCTGACACTAGTAGGAGTGTATCTAATTATGGTCAGTTTGAACTATTAATTATGGTCAATTTTAATATTGAGGACGCCAGTGTTAGAGCAAATATATTTCAGCGTATCTGAGGTAAACCTGTCTCAGCTAATAACTGAGCTTACATGGCCGAACCCTAAATATCCATCAAAATCCACTTGATTTATCTTATTTTATACTAATCATGCCCCCTTCAAAACTCTGAGAGTTAAAGATAGATTGAATGCCTGGTTAACTTCTGAATTATCAGAAGCCATTGCAGTGTTGTCTGTGTCAGGGGTAAATCTAAGCCTTGTGTCATCACTAAGATGAACTTACAAACCTTAGTAAACAAGGTGTTTTTACAGGCTCTTTATTTTAGTGACCATGATTGTATCACAACTATCCCTGAAACTGATTTAGTTTAAATGTTTTATTGTAAATGTCTTCAACACTATTGTAGATAATCATGCCCCCTTCAAAACTCTGAGAGTTAAAGATAGATTGAATGCCTGGTTAACTTCTGAATTATCAGAAGTCATTTGTATGAGAAATGTTGCCTCGGGTCAAGGCCAGAAACACAGGATTAGGCCCGGATTGGCAAGATTTTAGGCAACTGAGGAATCAATGTGTAAGACTAGGCTAAATCTCATGTAACCACTTTCTGATTGGAAGGGGAATCCGTCTAAATTCTGGAAAACTGTCAAATTCTTGAAGGGTTGTACTTCCTCCTCTCTGCCCCAACAAATTAATTCAGACTCTGGACCCATTACGGACAAAAATGTCATCATTGATGCATTTAATGGTATTTTTCTTTCTTTTTAAAAGATTTGGGAATTTTGCAGTTTTTACATTTTTGCAATACACAGAATAATAAGTAATTGATGCCTTACTATAGATACCAAGAAATCCACAGGGGTTTAGCAACTGGAGCTGGGTATTATCAAATGTGCTGCCCCCCCCCCCCCATTGCTGCCTCAGTAACCCATATCTTAAATCTAACAATGTTATCAGGGAATATTCGTAAAGTATGGAAAACAGCTTATGTGCTGCCATTCCATAAGAGTGGGGATAGTAGTGATCGTGATAATTATAGTCCCATCTCTGGGCTTCTATGTCTAGCTAAGAGTCTCCTATCTTTAGTAAATAAGCAACTTTGCTCTTTTTTATATTATCATGGTATTTTGAATACAAATCAATCTGGGTTTAGGCCATGACACAGCACCCACATTAGTTTTTAATGATATTGTCCATTTTTTTTCTTTTTACCTTTATTTAACTAGGCAAGTCAGTTAAGAACAAATTCTTATTTTCAATGACGGCCTAGGAACAGTGGGTTAACTGCCTGTTCAGGGGCAGAACGACAGATTTGTACCTTGTCAGCTCGGGGGTTTGAACTTGCAACCTTCCGGTTACTAATCCAACTCTCTAACCACTAGGCTACCCTGCCGCCCCAATGCTTTAGACACTAAAATGAATCCTGCTGCCTTGTTTGTGGACCTGTGAAATTCATTTGATACTGTTGATCATGGTATTTTTGTGAACAAGTTGTTCTTGTTTTGCCTGGGTCAAACACCTCCTCGTGGTTTCATGATTATCTTAGTAACAGAACTTAGGCCTTTGTGATTGATGGGGTCAGCATTTAAGAAGTACATAAAGGTGTTCCGCAGGTGTCCATACTAGGAACCGTTCTCTTCACTATTTACATAAACTCTATTGCTCAATCTGTTAGTCTCTAGTCAGCAGGAAGCAGATGGTGTATCTCTCTAGTCAGCAGGAAGCAGATGTTGTCTCTCTCTAGTCAGCAGGAAGCAGATGTTGTCTCTCTCTAGTCAGCAGGAAGCAGATGTTGTCTCTCTCTAGTCAGCAGGAAACAGATGTTGTCTCTCTCTAGTCTGTAGGAAACAGATGTTGTATCTCTCTAGTCAGCAGGAAGCAGATGTTGTCTCTCTCTAGTCAGCAGGAAGCAGATGTTGTCTCTCTCTAGTCAGCAGGAAGCAGATGTTGTCTCTCTCTAGTCAGCAGGAAGCAGATGCTGTCTCTCTCTAGTCAGCAGGAAACAGATGTTGTCTCTCTCTAGTCAGCAGGAAGCAGATGTTGTCTCTCTCTAGTTAGCAGGAAGCAGATGTTGTCTCTCTCTAGTCAGCAGGAAGCAGATGTTGTCTCTCTCTAGTCAGCAGGAAGCAGATGTTGTCTCTCTCTAGTCAGCAGGAAACAGATGTTGTCTCTCTCTAGTCAGCAGGAAGCAGATGTTGTCTCTCTCTAGTTAGCAGGAAGCAGATGTTGTCTCTCTCTAGTCAGCAGGAAGCAGATGTTGTCTCTCTCTAGTCAGCAGGAAGCATATCCAGTCAACCTTTCTACCTGTTCTTGATTACAGTGTTATTAATTATCAAAGTGCAGCTGCCACGACTCTTAAACTCCTGTATGCCGTTTATCATAGCGCCCTTCGTTTTATCACAGGATACACAGTCGAAAAATAGAGAAACACACCTTCACCGTGGCAATTTCCAGGACGAGACGTTCCCACGGTCCTGGGGTCTCCTGGGGTCACTGATAGAGGTGTGTGATGGATGATTAAAACTTGAAATTATGAAATTAATTTTACTGTGTGATTTCAATTGTCGTGTTGGGTTTGTTTCAAGAGCTGCACATTTTTGACATGTCTTATTCCATCGCTTTCTGGTTGATGTACTTTTAAAGTGAATCTCATTCAACTATTACAATGCACCTGCAACAAAGATAGCTCAGATGTGCGAGTGCCCTTTGAATTTTAAAGTGACTGGACTGAAATTGAATGTTGGATTGACAGGTTATCAGGCACATCCCTGTTGTCCGGTCACACCATTCAAGTTTAGTGGATTAGATTAGAATCTGGGTTTGCTGACAGAGGCTTCAGACCGCTGGCAGATGATTGAGACCGCTGACAGATGATTGAGACAGCTGACAGAGGATTCAGACCGCTGACAGAGGATTCAGACCGCTGACAGAGGATTCAGACCGCTGACAGAGGATTCAGACCGCTGACAGAGGATTCAGACCGCTGACAGAGGATTCAGACCGCTGACAGAGGATTCAGACCGCTGACAGAGGATGTTTTATAATGAAGGATGTGTTTGTTTTAATTGACTGTGTTGTTCATCTTAATGTGTATATTGGCTATATTTATGTTGAACTATTCTGTTGTATGAGCTTGTTTTTGTATTGTGCAGGGCTGATTTGTAAAAGAGACTTTAGTCTCAGTATGACTTCCCTGTTTCTCTCTCTCCCTCTCCCTCTCCCTCTCCCTCTCCCTCTCCCTCTCCCTCTCAACGTCAGTCCTATTAACATTGTCGGCAGTAAGGCAGAGACATGGTTATAGGTGATTGGCCCTTCTCTTTGGTTCTGCAGTGTACGCCAGCCAAGTTAACCTTCTTGTGATTTAAGAGTGACAGGTGGAATTGTGCTCCGTTGTCGTCTCCCCCCCCCCCCGCTTCCGTCTGTCCTCCCCCTTTCTGTCCCTTTCTCTCTCCCTGTTGTATTTCCACCAGTGGAGCCGCTGAATCCAGAGCACGTTATTGGAGATATGGAGTGACTTAATTTAAATAACACAAGGAGAGTAATGTGTGTTTCAGGTCTGTCAATATATCTGTCTTTCCCTGCGCCGTCCGCTCTATTGGATAAGGTGGGAAATTACCGAGAATGGCAGGAAGACAACTGCTGTTGGGCCCACACACACACGCGAAAACACACACACACGAAAACACACACACGAAAACACACACACATTCTCAGTTGCACAACATATAAATAGTAAAAGGTAACAGAGGCCATTCTGTGGGTCTGGATCAATAGCGTGATTATTGACAGGCAGATCTACTGAATGTTGACCTCTATATGAATTGAGTGTGTAGTAGTGATTTTAGAGCATCGTGTGTGTGTGTGCATGTGTGTGTGTGCCTGTATCTGCGTGTGCGTATGCCAGTGTGTGTGTGTCTGCATGTGTGTGTGTGTGTGTGTGTGTGTTTGGCTGATCCATTGATCTGAAGATCTATGACAGTGACTAATGGAGTCTAGTGACCCAATTAATTCTTATTTCTTTTCTAGTTCTAGGACTCAAAATGGTCCCAATAATTTTTGTAATTGCGCCACCACAGTATATCACCACCAGGTGGCAGTAGAGTATCTTCCCTTCTGATGGAGAACTTGGAAACAGAACCAGAGAATTCCAGCTGGAGAGAAATTAAACTAACTCTCCTCTCCTCCCTCCTACAGGCTTATGCCTATATTAGTAATTCTGCCTGAAATCCACTAGATCAACTGACACGTTTTTCCACATTGGGACTTTTTTTTTTTTCTTAGCCTAGAACAATGGGCTTTCTCTTATTGTCACGCCCTGATCTGTTTCACCTGCCCTTGTGATTGTCTCCACCCCCTCCAGGTGTCGCTGATCTTCCCCAGTGTATTTATCCCTGTGTTTCCTGTCTCTCTGTGCCAGTTCGTCTTGTATGTTTCCAAGTCAACCAGCTGTTTTCCCGTTCTCCGCTTTTTGGATTCTCCTTTTTCTAGTCCTCCTGGTTTTTGAAGCTTGCCTGTTTTCTGAACTCTGTACCCGCCTGCCTGACCATTCTGCCTGCCTTGACCACGAGCATGTCTGCCACTCTGTACCTCCTGGACTCTGAACTCGTTTTGACCTTTTTGGCTGTCCACGACCATTCTCTTGCTACCCCTCTGTCTATCTAAGGTCTTCGAAAGCCAAGTCAACAAACAGGTCACTGACCACCTCGAATCCCACCGTACCTTCTCCGCTGTGCAATCTGGTTTCTGAGCCGGTCACAGGTACACCTCAGCCACGCTCAAGGTACTAAACGATATCATAACCGCCATCGATAAAAGACAGTACTGTGCAGCTGTCTTCATCGACCTTGCCAAGGCTTTCGACTCTGTCAATTACCATATTCTTATCGGCAGACTCAGTAGCCTCGGTTTTTCGGATGACTGCCTTGCCTGGTTCACCAATTACTTTGCAGACAGAGTTCAGTGTGTCAAATCGGAGGGCATGCTGTCCGGTCCTCTGGCAGTCTCTATGGTGGTGCCACAGGGTTCAATTCTCGGGCCGACTCTTTTATCTGTATATATCAATGATGTTGCTCTTGCTGCGGGCGATTCCCTGATCCACCTCTACGCAGACGACACCATTCTATATACTTCCGGCCCGTCCATGGACACTGTGCTATCTAACCTCCAAACGAGCTTCAATGCCATACAACACTCCTTCCGTGGCCTCCAACTGCTCTTAAACGCTAGTAAAACCAAATGCATGCTTTTCAACCGTTCACTGCCTGCACCCGCACGCCTGACCAGCATCACCACCCTGGATGGTTCCGACCTTGAATATGTGGACATCTATAAGTACCTAGGTGTCTGGCTAGACTGTAAACTCTCCTTCCAGACTCATATCAAACATCTCCAATCGAAAATCAAATCAAGAGTCGGCTTTCTATTCCGCAACAAAGCGTCCTTCACACACGCCGCCAAACTTACCCTAGTAAAACTGACTATCCTACCGATACTCGACTTCGGCGATGTCATCTACAAAATTGCTTCCAACACTCTACTCAGCAAACTGGATGCAGTTTATCACAGTGCCATCCATTTTGTCACTAAAGCACCTTATACCACCCACCACTGCGACTTGTATGCTCTAGTCGGCTGGCCCTCGCTACATATTCGTCGCCAGACCCACTGGCTCCAGGTCATCTACAAGTCCATGCTAGGTAAAGCTCCGCCTTATCTCAGTTCACTGGTCACGATGGCAACACCCATCCGTAGCACGCGCTCCAGCAGGTGTATCTCACTGATCATCCCTAAAGCCAACACCTCATTTGGCCGCCTTTTGTTCCAGTTCTCTGCTGCCTGTGACTGGAACGAATTGCAAAAATCGCTGAAGTTGGAGAATTTTATCTCCCTCACCAGCTTCAAACATCTGCTATCTGAGCAGTTAACCGATCGCTGCAGCTGTACATAGTCTATCGGTAAATAGCCCACCCATTTTTACCTACCTCATCCCCATACTGTTTTTATTTATTTACTTTTCTGCTCTTTTGCACACCAATATCTCTACCTATACATGACCATCTGATCATTTATCACTCCAGTGTTAAATCTGCAAAATTGTAATTATTCGCCTACCTCCTCATGCCTTTTGCACACAATATATATAGACTCCCCTTTTTTTCTACTGTGTTATTGACTTGTTAATTGTTTACTCCATGTGTAACTCTGTGTTGTCTGTTCACACTGCTATGCTTTATCTTGGCCAGGTCGCAGTTGCAAATGAGAACTTGTTCTCAACTAGCCTACCTGGTTAAATAAAAAATAAACATTGTAAGACTCCGACCATCTGTCTCCTGTGTCTGCATCTGGGTCTCACCTTGTGCCTTGATACATATATTTTATAGATTTAATTCATATATGTTGTATTCATAATGCACCTGTATAGGCAGCTGTACTTTGTCAGAAATATGACATCTTAGTTTATGTTGCATGAGCCATTTCTTATTTGTGTACACTGAGGGGAATGCAATATAACATTGACATTTTCTTCTGGATAGATTCATACTTTATCTATAGCCATTTTGCAATCTCATACGGTTTTCTTTACCTGGTAGTAAAACTCTCATACTGTAGAAACTCGCTTCACGTTGTCTTTATTACATCAGAGGTGTGGCTGTAACAGCGAATCAGACACAGAGACCTGGAGGATGGAAGGAGGTGTGACTGTAACAGCGAATCAGACATAGAGACCTGGAGGATGGAAGGAGGTGTGAATGTAACAGCGAATCAGACACAGAGACCTGGAGGATGGAAGGAGGTGTGGCTGTAACAGCTAATCAGATACAGAGACCTGGAGGATGGAAGGAGGTGTGGCTGTAACAGATAATCAGACAGAGACCTGGAGGATGGAAGGAGGTGTGGCTGTAACAGATAATCAGACAGAGACCTGGAGGATGGAAGGAGGTGTGGCTGTAACAGCGAATCAGACACAGAGACCTGAAGGATGGAAGGAGGTGTGGCTGTAACAGCGAATCAGACACAGAGACCTGGAGGATGGAAGGAGATGTGGCTGTAACAGCGAATCAGAGACCTGGAGGATGGAAGGAGATGTGGCTGTAACAGCGAATCAGACAGACCTGGAGGATGGAAGGAGATGTGGCTGTAACAGCGAATCAGAGACCTGGAGGATGGAAGGAGATGTGGCTGTAACAGCGAATCAGACACAGAGACCTGGAGGATGGAAGGAGGTGTGGCTGTAACAGCGAATCAGAGACCTGGAGGATGGAAAGAGATGTGGCTGTAACATCGAATCAGACACAGAGACCTGGAGGATGGAAGGAGGTGTGACTGTAACAGCGAATCAGACACAGAGACCTAAAGGATGGAAGGAGGTGTGGCTGTAACAGCGAATCAGACACAGAGACCTGGAGGATGGAAGGAGGTGTGGCTGTAACAGCTAATCAGACACAGAGACCTGGAGGATGGAAGGAGATGTGGCTGTAACAGCGAATCAGACACAGAGACCTGGAGGATGGAAGGAGATGTGGCTGTAACAGCGAATCAGACACAGAGACCTGGAGGATGGAAGGAGATGTGGCTGTAACAGCGAATCAGACACAGAGACCTGGAGGATGGAAGGAGGTGTGGCTGTAACAGCGAATCAGACACAGAGACCTGGAGGATGGAAGGAGGTGTGGCTGTAACAGATAAACAGACAGAGACCTGGAGGATGGAAGGAGGTGTGGCTGTAACAGCTAATCAGACACAGAGACCTGGAGGATGGAAGGAGATGTGACTATAACAGATAATCAGACACAGTTTCCTGGAGGATGGAAGTGGTTTGTGCTCAAACAACTGTAGCAGAGTTGCTGCCAGCTACTGCATAGGTTAGGTTGCCATGGGAAATATGTCATTGGAGGCTGCTGAGGGGAGGACGGCTCATAATAATGGCTGGAACAACTATTGGCTCCAGCCATTAGCACGAGACCGTCATCTCCAATTAAGTTTGCCACCAACCTCCTGTGAAATAAGTAAGGTACAATACTGACTTTGATTTTAAAATCATGAATATTCTTGAGGGAGGGTGTCATATGCCATGGATAGGTGGTTGACCTATATTCTGTGAAGTAGCTGTACGCTGAGTGTACTATTTCCATGACAGACAATGACCAGGTGAATCCAGGTGAAAGCTATGCTACCTTATTGATGTCACTTGTTAAATCCACTTCAATCAGTGTAGATGAAGGGGAGGAGACGGGTTAATGAAGGAGTTTTAAGCCTTGGGACAATTGAGACATGGGCAAGACCAAATATTGAAGTGCCTTTGACCCGGGGTATGGTAGTAGGTAACAGGTGCACCTGTTTGTGTCAACAACTGCAATGCTGCAGTTCATTTTTTTCTACGCTCAACAGTTTCCCGTGTGTATCAAGAATGCTCCATCACCCAAAGGACATCCAGCCAACTTAACACAACTTAACACAACTGTCTGAAGCATTGGAGTCAACATGGGCCAGTCCATACCCTGACGAATTGAGGTTGTTTTGAGGGGAACGTGGGTGAAACTCAATATTAGGAAGGTGTACATAATGTTTAGTAAACTCGGTGTATACCTTATAAGAGTGAACATTCCAGGATTATTTAGTAGGTTGGTTTCTCCATTGGCTTAATGCTGTGGTTCATCCTTCTATTGTAGTGGTGGTAATCTAAGAGGCGTGAGGCTTTAGTCCGGGGGCCATTTTATCCACGCTACTTTGCTTGGATCCAGAGGTTTCTGGGTTAGAACAATGACATGTATAGACCATGGATGACTGACAAGGGGCTGTATTGACTGCACCGGCGTCCTGGAACTTCTATGGAAATGCATGTATTAATGTCAACGTCTGTTTTGGACATGTTTATTCAATTGCAGACATCTTAATGAATACTTTTTAATTATATTACATCAAATTATATAAAAATACATTTTAAAACATTTTTTTTTTAAATACAAAAAATGTAGTAATAATGTTACTGTCTCCACTAGAAGAAGAAGAAGAAACGTACGTAATTTAAATCCTGTAGATGGGGAGTGTCAATATGGCCGACCGGTGGCTTCGAAGCCTCTCTTTGGATAATACATTTCATCATCACCCCAGGGTTTATATACGTCACTGGGTTACACACGCACACACCCACACACATTTTATTTGTAAAATTCAGAATACACACGGTTTATTTAGATGACTCCTAGCCAAGGCCTCAGGCCTGTTGTTATTGTACTAGCTAGCCAAGGCCTCAGGCCTGTTGTTATTGTACTAGCTAGCCAAGGCCTCAGGCCTGTTGTTATTGTACTAGCTAGCCAAGGCCTCAGGCCTGTTGTTATTGTACTAGCTAGCCAAGGCCTCAGGCCTGTTGTTATTGTACTAGCTAGCCAAGGCCTCAGGCCTGTTGTTATTGTACTAGCTAGCCAAGGCCTCAGGCCTGTTGTTATTGTACTAGCTAGCCAAGGCCTCAGGCCTGTTGTTATTGTACTAGCTAGCCAAGGCCTCAGGCCTGTTGTTATTGTACTAGCTAGCCAAGGCCTCAGGCCTGTTGTTATTGTACTAGCTAGCCAAGGCCTCAGGCCTGTTGTTATTGTACTAGCTAGCCAAGGCCTCAGGCCTGTTGTTATTGTACTAGCTAGCCAAGGCCTCAGGCCTGTTGTTATTGTACTAGCTAGCCAAGGCCTCAGGCCTGTTGTTATTGTACTAGCTAGCCAAGGCCTCAGGCCTGTTGTTATTGTACTAGCTAGCCAAGGCCTCAGGCCTGTTGTTATTGTACTAGCTAGCCAAGGCCTCAGGCCTGTTGTTATTGTACTAGCTAGCCAGCCAAGGCCTTTTAACTAGCAGGCCTAGCCTTGTTATTGTACTAGCTAGCCAAGGCCTCAGGCCTGTTGTTATTGTACTAGCTAGCCAAGGCCTCAGGCCTGTTGTTATTGTACTAGCTAGCCAAGGCCTCAGGCCTGTTGTTATTGTACTAGCTAGCCAAGGCCTCAGGCCTGTTGTTATTGTACTAGCTAGCCAAGGCCTCAGGCCTGTTGTTATTGTACTAGCTAGCCAAGGCCTCAGGCCTGTTGTTATTGTACTAGCTAGCCAAGGCCTCAGGCCTGTTGTTATTGTACTAGCTAGCCAAGGCCTCAGGCCTGTTGTTATTGTACTAGCTAGCCAAGGCCTCAGGCCTGTTGTTATTGTACTAGCTAGCCAAGGCCTCAGGCCTGTTGTTATTGTACTAGCTAGCCAAGGCCTCAGGCCTGTTGTTATTGTACTAGCTAGCCAAGGCCTCAGGCCTGTTGTTATTGTACTAGCTAGCCAAGGCCTCAGGCCTGTTGTTATTGTACTAGCTAGCCAAGGCCTCAGGCCTGTTGTTATTGTACTAGCTAGCCAAGGCCTCAGGCCTGTTGTTATTGTACTAGCTAGCCAAGGCCTCAGGCCTGTTGTTATTGTACTAGCTAGCCAAGGCCTCAGGCCTGTTGTTATTGTACTAGCTAGCCAAGGCCTCAGGCCTGTTGTTATTGTACTAGCTAGCCAAGGCCTCAGGCCTGTTGTTATTGTACTAGCTAGCCAAGGCCTCAGGCCTGTTGTTATTGTACTAGCTAGCCAAGGCCTCAGGCCTGTTGTTATTGTACTAGCTAGCCAAGGCCTCAGGCCTGTTGTTATTGTACTAGCTAGCCAAGGCCTCAGGCCTGTTGTTATTGTACTAGCTAGCCAAGGCCTCAGGCCTGTTGTTATTGTACTAGCTAGCCAAGGCCTCAGGCCTGTTGTTATTGTACTAGCTAGCCAAGGCCTCAGGCCTGTTGTTATTGTACTAGCTAGCCAAGGCCTCAGGCCTGTTGTTATTGTACTAGCTAGCCAAGGCCTCAGGCCTGTTGTTATTGTACTAGCTAGCCAAGGCCTCAGGCCTGTTGTTATTGTACTAGCTAGCCAAGGCCTCAGGCCTGTTGTTATTGTACTAGCTAGCCAAGGCCTCAGGCCTGTTGTTATTGTACTAGCTAGCCAAGGCCTCAGGCCTGTTGTTATTGTACTAGCTAGCCAAGGCCTCAGGCCTGTTGTTATTGTACTAGCTAGCCAAGGCCTCAGGCCTGTGTTATTGTACTAGCTAGCCAAGGCCTCAGGCCTGTTGTTATTGTACTAGCTAGCCAAGGCCTCAGGCCTGTTGTTATTGTACTAGCTAGCCAAGGCCTCAGGCCTGTTGTTATTGTACTAGCTAGCCAAGGCCTCAGGCCTGTTGTTATTGTACTAGCTAGCCAAGCTCAGGCTAGCCCAAGGCCTCAGGCCTGTTGTTATTGTACTAGTAGCCAAGGCCTCAGGCCTGTTGTTATTGTACTAGCTAGCCAAGGCCTCAGGCCTGTTGTTATTGTACTAGCTAGCCAAGGCCTCAGGCCTGTTGTTATTGTACTAGCTAGCCAAGGCCTCAGGCCTGTTGTTATTGTACTAGCTAGCCAAGGCCTCAGGCCTGTTGTTATTGTACTAGCTAGCCAAGGCCTCAGGCCTGTTGTTATTGTACTAGCTAGCCAAGGCCTCAGGCCTGTTGTTATTGTACTAGCTAGCCAAGGCCTCAGGCCTGTTGTTATTGTACTAGCTAGCCAAGGCCTCAGGCCTGTTGTTATTGTACTAGCTAGCCAAGGCCTCAGCCTGTTGTTATTGTACTAGCTAGCCAAGGCCTTCAGGCCTGTTGTTATTGTACTAGCTAGCCAAGGCCTCAGGCCTGTTGTTATTGTACTAGCTAGCCAAGGCCTCAGGCCTGTTGTTATTGTACTAGCTAGCCAAGGCCTCAGGCCTGTTGTTATTGTACTAGCTAGCCAAGGCCTCAGGCCTGTTGTTATTGTACTAGCTAGCCAAGGCCTCAGGCCTGTTGTTATTGTACTAGCTAGCCAAGGCCTCAGGACTGTTGTTATTGTACTAGCTAGCCAAGGCCTCAGGACTGTTGTTATTGTACTAGCTAGCCAAGGCCTCAGGCCTGTTGTTATTGTACTAGCTAGCCAAGGCCTCAGGCCTGTTGTTATTGTACTAGCTAGCCAAGGCCTCAGGCCTGTTGTTATTGTACTAGCTAGCCAAGGCCTCAGGCCTGTTGTTATTGTACTAGCTAGCCAAGGCCTCAGGCCTGTTGATAAGTCTCATTACTCAGTGAATGTCATTGAATAAGTAACTCATTTACCCCTGAGAAGTCACACTGGCGTAGTTAATAGATACACTTAGAAACCTGCATCAAACCACACACACACACCCACCACACACACTTACATGTAGGCACACACGTTGCATGCATATACACACACACACACACACACCACACACACATACAATTTGAATAGCATTAGTGTTCATCATTTAATTTCTTACTTTCTTTGAGTTTGATGAGAGTCCACGGAAGTTCAGGAAACAGGATGATGAATCGTGAACAAAGCACTCTCTGTGTGTGTGTGTCTACATGTAACACACAAACCCAGTATCCCTCCCCACCACTGTCCCCTACCCCCCCCCCCCCCTCCCCACCACAGAGGAATATAAATATCTGTGTGAGATCTTTAAGGTTAGGGCCCTCAGTAAGGTACTTTGAGTCGGACAGGCCTGGATGAGATCTTTAAGGTCAGGGCACTCCGTAAAGGCTCACAAAATCATTTTTGACCCAAGCCACCCCCTGTACCTGGACTGTGATTTACTCCCCTCTGGGCGCAGTTATAGGGCACCCCTCAACAGGAAAAACAGAACGAGACAATCATTTGTGCCAGGTGTGATATCCCTCCTGAATAGCTCGGGGAATGTTCCCATTGACTCCGTAAGGCCAGCAGGCTAGTCTCTTCTTCTTTTTTATTTCAGGTTTTATTTCTTACTATTTTTATTTGTATTGGTATGTAACTGTTCTGGAAGTTGTATTATCAATCTTGTTTCGTATTTAAACGCCACTTTAAATGTGTACATGACACTGCAACAAAATGTCCCCCATGGGGACAATAAAGTAAGTCCCCTACCACACACACACACACACACTGAGGACAGGACTGAAGCTGTTGAAACAAGCTGTCTGTTGTTGCAGTGTCTATTGACAGAGAGTTGCTGTCTGAGCAGATCTGAATGAATACAGCCATTTGGCTGAAGGATGGATGGACGGAGAAATGCAAGAGTTGAGAGATGGAGTGGTAGAGGAGATGGATCACTCGTTTGGCTTCATATCCATCTAGTAGCTTTCAGGTCCACTCGTTTGGCTTCATATCCATCTAGTAGCTTTCAGGTCCACTCGTTTGGCTTCATATCCATCTAGTAGCTTTCAGGTCCACTAGTTTGGCTTCATATCCATCTAGTAGATTTCAGGTCCACTCGTTTGGCTTCATATCCATCTAGTAGCTTTCAGGTCCACTCGTTTGGCTTCATATCCATCTAGTAGCTTTCAGGTCCACTAGTTTGGCTTCATATCCATCTAGTAGCTTTCAGGTCCACTCGTTTGGCTTCATATCCATCTAGTAGCTTTCAGGTCCACTCGTTTGGCTTCATATCCATCTAGTAGCTTTCAGGTCCACTCGTTTGGCTTCATATCCATCTAGTAGCTTTCAGGTCCACTCGTTTGGCTTCATATCCATCTAGTAGCTTTCAGGAAGAAGAAATATGAATGTGATACGCAGGCAATGACTTTGTCTGACAGGAGAAAAGCAGGAAATGGATTTGTCTGTCAGGAGAAAAGCAGGAAATGGATTTGTCTGACAGGAGAAAAGCAGGAAATGGATTTGTCTGTCAGGAGAAAAGCAGGAAATGGATTTGTCTGACAGGAGAAAAGCAGGAAATGGATTTGTCTGTCAGGAGAAAAGCAGGAAATGGATTTGTCTGACAGGAGAAAAGCAGGAAATGGATTTGAATACGTGGATTATGACTGGACATCCGTTTCATTACAACTGTAAAGGACCGACGAGAGAGAGAGAGAGAGAGAGAGAGAGAGAGAGAGAGAGAGAGAGAGAGAGAGAGAGAGAGAGAGAGAGAGAGAGAGAGAGAGAGAGAGAGAGAGAGAGAGAGAGAGAGAGAGAGAGAGAGAGAGAGAGAGAGAGAGAGAGAGAGAGAGAGAGAGAGAGAGAGAGAGAGAGAGAGAGAGAGAGGCCGCAGATGGAGGTAGGAATCGTTTACTCTTTTATTTTACTTTATGATTTAAGTGGGAGAGAACGAGACAATCATAGCCAGTGCGTTGAGGGATGCAAGTACAAAGAAAATATATAATTGATCTATCAAGCGGGCCATCTTTTTGTCAGAAGAGTAACACGTTATGTAGGGTTAGTGCGTAGCTAGTGTCGTGGCTTTACTATCATTAACTGAAGACTTTTAGTTTTTAAACAAAGATTCTCTGTAATTAGCATTTCTTGATTAACTAATCAGGCAAATGTAATTAACTAGGAAGTCGGGGCACCAAGGAAAATATTCAGATTACAAAGTTATAATTTCCTAATGCAACTTTTCAGATATTTTAATATCTGATCAATTAGTCTTCTGATTAATGACTTATTCTTTATTTTACCTCTCGTTAGTCTCATTCCAAACGTCGTAAATTGTTGGTTATCTGCACGAACCCAGTCTTCACTATGAGTCATCCATACATCAATTGTCTTAAATCATTTATTTACTAACTAAGTAATTCACAGAAATACATAAACAAACAGTAGATAGTTACAAGGAAATGATAACAGAGTTTCCCTAGTGGGATAAACCGGCATCGCATATTGGTGTACAAAAGGGAAGTGGGGGTCGACTGAGATAAGACAACACACAGTTGATAATTATAACAATTGAAATGCTAATCCTTTGCACATGAACCTTCACTCATTCGGGAACAATTGCAATCAATATATATATATATATATATATATATATTTACACTCAGTGTGTCGTCGGATCTCTGTTGAAAAGTTAGTTTCTGTTGGAGAGTTTGTCCGCCCTCTCTGTCGTGGTTAGAATGGATAGTTCAGAGTGACATTCATTCATGTCGTTATGGATAGATGTTTCGGCGGTTGTCGGTCTTCGCGTTCAATGATACCGAATTCCTAGCTGCAGACTACTAATAAATATCAAAGACTTGTTCTTATTCTGTCGGTATCGATAGTCTAAGAGTTTAACCATGTGGGATGGTTAAAAGATTCAGCAGTCTGGTCTCAAACCTTGGCTCTCTCGTTATCGAGGTAAGCTGGTCTGCAACCTTTGTCCTCTCGTAATTGAGAGCTACATGGTCTGTTGAGAAATTCTCAAGGTGGGGGTTATATTCGAAAGAGCAGAAAAAGGCTGTCTCATGACACCAGGTCCGAACTGGGCTCAGGGGCGGTCCTCTGATTTAGTTCAACTCCAAAGGGAATTGGAGTTTCCTTCATTAAACAGTCCAAAATCACATTACACAATTTTACAAACAGTATCATCCTCACTCATTCATCTTATACAACAATTAGATGTAAACCTCATATCTGAGGCTATTATATAAACAGCGTTATGGTAATGTGGCCGTATTGTCTCCCATGAGTTTCACAAAATTGTACCAAACGGACCAGTTCGTAGCTGGATTCTTCACCGATCTTTTATACCTTCTCCAGAACATAAATGTTGTTCGGACCTCAAGTTCTGTGCGGTGGAAGAAATCCCTTTGTTCTCTTCTACGAAAACTCTACTCTCTCTCTATACTGTTGTCATGATGTAACAAACTTCCTCTTCGAGTAGGAAGGATCGGACCAAAATGTTATTTTTATTTAAACTGAACACAAAACAAAATAACAAAGAAAATGAACGAAAACTAAAAAGTCCTGTCAGGTGCAGAAACACAAAACAGAAAAAAACTACCCACCAATTATAGGGAGAAAACAGGCTGCCTAAGTATGGTTCTCAATCAGAGACAACGATCGACAGCTACCTCTGAT
Source organism: Oncorhynchus kisutch (assembly GCF_002021735.2). Lineage (NCBI taxonomy): Eukaryota > Metazoa > Chordata > Actinopteri > Salmoniformes > Salmonidae > Oncorhynchus > Oncorhynchus kisutch. The sequence continues at coordinate 9,045,027 of NC_034187.2, forward strand.
TGGGAACCATACCAGGCCAAACACAGAACTACATAACCTAGAATACACAACATAGAATGCCCACCCCAACTCATGCCCTGACCAAACTAAAACAGAGACATAAAAAAGGAACTAAGGTCAGGACGTGACATATGAGGAGATAATCTCCACCAGGAATTTACGACCTCTCTCTGACCACAGCAGCCTGGGTGTAGGAGAAAGGGGGATAGGGGGGTGGTGGATAGAAAAGGGCGGGTGCAGAGGGAGGGGTGCTTGCTGTACCCAAAGAGGGCAACGTCATGACACTAGGTAAAGGTCAGGATCTCCTAGACCACTTCAATTGCTACCAATTTTCACACAATTCCTGACCTTAAAATATACTTAAACTTATAAATTGATCAACTTCAGTGGTACAAGTGTCCAGATTTTCTTTTAGCTATATGTGATGTGACTTTAAAAAAAATACATTCTCCAAACGGTGGCCATATTGAAATGGCCCTATGGAGAAAATAAAAAGAGTTTAAAAAAAAGCTATTTGTTTGTGGAGGCAAGGTGACTTTGGAGGAGTGAGAATGTTCTCTTCTCTGGGAGGCTGCCGAGAGCAAGTGCCTCCATCCATCACCACAGTGTTTCCAGGAAGAAGAGAAGGAAGAGAAATTATCGTATGTCTGGGTGCATAAACATGGCATATGAATATCTCTGTACCCCCTGCCATACATTTATTTTAGATAATTTCTAATCATCATCCTAATACTGAGTTGCACCTCCTATTTTGCCCTCAGAACAGTCTCAATTCTTCGGGCCATGAACTCTACAAGGTTTTAAAAGTGTTCCATTGGGAAGTTGGCCCATGTTGACTCCAATGCTTCCCACAGTTGTGTCAAGTTGGCTGGATGTCCTTTGGGTGGTGGATCATTCTTGATACAAAGGAAACTGTTGAACGTGAAAAACCCAGCAGCATTTCAGTTCTTGACATACTCAAACCGGTGTGCCTGGCACCTACTACCATACCCAGTTCAAAGGTGCTTAAATCTTTTGTCTTGCCCATTCACCTTCTGAATGGTACACATACACAATCCATGTCTCAATTGTCTTAAAAATCCTTCTTTAACCTGTCTCCTCCCCTTTATGTACACTGATTGAAGGGGATTTAACAATTGACAGGGGATCATATCTTTCACCTGGATTAACCTGGTCAGTCTATGTCACGGAAAGAGCAGGTGTTCCTAATGTTTTGTCCAGTCGGTGTAGCTGAAGCTGATGTTACTCTGTGTTATCGAATCAAATGTATTCATCACATACACCGTTTACAGCAGATTTAAAAGTTGCAGGGAAATGCATACCTGCAAGCTCCCTCAACAGTACAAAATCAATAACGATCAAAAGACAAGTAGAAAACTAGTCGCAGTAAGAAGGTAATGTATGTAATAATAATCAGATCCCTTCCAGTTGAAAGGCTGCTCTCACAGATCCCACCAGTTGAAAGGCTGCTCTCACATATCCCACCAGTTGAAAGGCTGCTCTCACAGATCCCACCAGTTGAAAGGCTGCTCTCACAGATCCCACCAGTTGAAAGGCTGCTCTCACAGATCCCTTCCAGTTGAAAGGCTGCTCTCACAGATCCCACCAGTTGAAAGGCTGCTCTCACAGATCCCTTCCATTCAGGGTGGACTTCCCTTACAGTTGAAAGGCTGCTCTCACAGATCCCACCAGTTGAAAGGCTGCTCTCACAGATCCCTTCCAGTTGAAAGGCTGCTCTCACAGATCCCACCAGTTGAAAGGCTGCTCTCACAGATCCCACCAGTTGAAAGGCTGCTCTCACAGATCCCACCCGTTGAAAGGCTGCTCTCACAGATCTCTTCCAGTTGAAAGACCGCTCTCACAGATCCCACCAGTTGAAAGGCTGCTCTCACAGATCCCACCAGTTGAAAGGCTGCTCTCACAGATCCCACCAGTTGAAAGGCTGCTCTCACAGATCCCTTCCAGTTGAAAGGCTGCTCTCACAGATCCCACCAGTTGAAAGGCTGCTCTCACAGATCCCACCCGTTGAAAGGCTGCTCTCACAGATCCCACCAGTTGAAAGGCTGCTCTCACAGATCCCACCAGTTGAAAGCCTGCTCTCACAGATCCCACCAGTTGAAAGGCTGCTCTCACAGATCCCACCAGTTGAAAGGCTGCTCTCACAGATCTCACCCGTTGAAAGGCTGCTCTCACAGATCCCACCAGTTGAAAGGCTGCTCTCACAGATCCCACCAGTTGAAAGGGTGCTCTCACAGATCCCACCCATTGAAAGGGTGCTCTCACAGATCCCACCAGTTGAAAGGCTGCTCTCACAGATCCCACCAGTTGAAAGGCTGCTCTCACAGATCTCACCCGTTGAAAGGCTGCTCTCACAGATCCCACCAGTTGAAAGGCTGCTCTCACAGATCCCACCAGTTGAAAGGGTGCTCTCACAGATCCCACCCATTGAAAGGGTGCTCTCACAGATCCCACCCATTGAAAGGGTGCTCTCACAGATCCCACCAGTTGAAAGGCTGCTCTCACAGATCCCACCAGTTGAAAGGGTGCTCTCACAGATCCCACCCGTTGAAAGGCTGCTCTCACAGTCGATAATGACGTGTTTTTGTGGGGCTCTAGCCACGGGGGTTTCGCTTCACTTAATTGTTGTCAATGAGAATGGGGCCGCCGCGACTGCATTCAATTAATTTGAACGAATTCTGAAAGCTATTGGTGATGTCAATACCAGTCTGATGAATGCCGAGAATTATTGACAGAATTACGTGCATCCCCCCCTCCCCCCATTTTGGTGGCCTCTGGTACATTCTAATGCCTTGGTTCCATCCGAAATACTCAGCTAAGTTATTGAATATTTTAACAACTTTATGCTCCCGAGTGGCGCAGTGGTCTAAGGCACTGCATCTCAGTGCAAGTGGCATCGCCACAGTTCCTGGTTCAAATCCAGGCTGTATCACATCCAGCTGTGGTTGGGGGAGTCCAATAGGGCAGTGCCCAATTGGCCCAGTATCATCCAGGTTTGGCTGGGGTAGGCCATCATTGTAAATAAGATTTTTTTCTTAACTGAGTTGCCCAGTTTAATGAAGGAAGGTTTACATACCTCCCATATTGGTTTAATGAGTTGTGGTATTGAGTAGAAAGACATGACTTTACAATTAAAATGTATGAATTCAGTTTGGTGTTAGTTGTTTTTGATATCACTACTTTCTAGGTAAGATTACCTTATGTTTTTATGTTTTATTAAACCTGTCTTCTCTTGAAAAGAGAGTCATATTTACAGTTTTGCTTAATTATGTTTGTACTTCTGATTAAATATGTTATTGGCTCTGCTATTGTGAACACTTAGGGTAAGGAAACTATTTTGTTTCATTTTGTAATTTGGGTTAACTGTCCCTTTAACAGTATAGCCTGTCAATCAATCACTGTGGGTGGGACTGTCAGGAGAAGGGGGCAGGATGTTTGTGAGTCACAGAGTTGGTAGGGTTTCAGACCTGTCAATCAATCACTGTGGGTCGGACTGTCAGGAGAAGGGGGCAGGATGTTTGTGAGTCACGGAGTTGGTAGGGTTTCAGACCTGTCAATCAATCACTGTGGGTGGGACTGAGGGAAGGTGGTAGATTAGTAATCTTGTCAGAAAAACAAAATCTAGTCTATTCATTCAATTTGGTTTATTGTGGTGAAAACCTAAGAAAACATGTGGTATTCTGTCAAGTAAACATAGATTCCCTGTTAAGAAACAATATAGAATTGTAGGAAAATTATTGTTCACCCCCACTTTCATACAAAGTCAGGTTCCTATGAATAGACCCACAGATATGATTGAAATAATGAATCAGGTGATAAACATGGGCTTTTCTACCCAGAAAGCAGCAGTTGACTACTTCATGTCCAACACTGAGAATCACCAAAAAGCAGTAGTAGCCTACCAGTACGCAATTCAGGGGGCAAAATGAACAGCACCTGATGCTATTAGGTTCCGTTCACCTAAAATATCTATTCATTCACGAACATTCCATCAGTAGGCTACACTGACAAGACACGCTAGCGGCCACTGGCAAGCCTTGAAATGGACTTTGAATCTTAGGAAAATACAAACAAGACATTTGGTTAACTGACACATTACTACATTGAATGGTTTATGAATAGCAAAGGGGTATAGGAGATTGACTTTATTCAGTCAGTTTGACACCTTTTATAAACTATTGGTCAACACTTGCTCTTTGGGTTCGTCAATCGAAGCACAGTAAATAGCCTATGCGCCCTGACTCCATGGCTGGCTACAGTAAGAGTATGAAACACGCCAAATAAAATAAATGAATCTGCCACGAAACAATAATGAAGTGGATTTCAACTCATTGTTACCACTTACATTACATGGGACGTGGAAATTCACTCACAGGAGACAATGAAGAGGCATTGTACACTCCCTCCTACCTGAAAATAAATCTTGACTGCAACCAACCAGAGTGCAAAAGAATAACACAGGTACCAAGAGACGGAAAAGACAGCGACTGACAGACCAGCAGTGTGTCCCTCTTCATCGCTGGCTTTGTCACTGACAGGCGCCTGTCCTGTCAATAGATCACTAGAAGAATGCAAAACTGGATGATTAGAAGGTCCTGTGATGATTGTATTTTCAACCAGCAACTATCAGGAAATAACACCGATCACATTCACACTTTTATAGTCTTAGTTTCATCAGCTGTTGTACAATTTGATGCAAGACACAGGAAGAAAAAAACAATTTTGACTGCACTGGGCCTTTAAGTAAAGACATTGTTACACCATCAGTAAACTGGCATTGTTACACCAGCATTTGTTTAATTAACGAGTAGTGCCTAGGAATCTAGGATGGCAACAGATTAATCCTAAGTGGTTTTAATGGCTTTAAATGTCCATTCTGATGGTTTTATACTCAACCAAACTAGGACAAAAACTTAAAGATAAGTAGTCTAGTTTATAGAACTTATTATTTATTTAGCACTTTAACACAATATCTTTATAGACGGTATTATAAATCTCCATGCCTGTAGGTGGATGATCCATACCGATATATCGCCTGCCCTACATCCGTCACCTTAGGCCTGTCAATGTGTGTGGCAGCGCAGGGGGGAAGAGTTCTGGGGAAAGACAGGCAGCAGAACCTGAAGAAAGCAGTTAATTGTGTGGAAAACTAACCATGAATCAAGGAAGGAACAGATGGAGACATTGTTACTCTCTTTCTACAACGCTCTCTCTACCTTTCTTTCTCTCTATCTCTCTGTGTACCTTTCCTTCATTCTCTCTCTCTCTCTCTCTCTCTCTCTCTCTCTCTCTCTCTCTCTCTCTCTCTCTCTCTCTCTCTCTGTGTACCTTTCCTTCATTCTCTCTCTCTCTCTCTGTACCTTTCCTTCCATCTCTCTCTGTACCTTTCCTTCCTTCTCTCTCGCTCTACCTTTCTTTCCCTCTCTCTCTCTCTCTGTACCTTTCCTTCCTTCCTTCTCTCTCTCTCTCTGTACCTTTCCTTCCTTCTCTCTCTCTCTCTCCTTCCTTCTCTCTCTCTCCTTCCTTCCTTCCTTCTCTCTCTCTCTCTCTACCTTTCTTTCCCTCCCTCCCTCTCTCTCTCTCTCTCTCTCTCCCTTTCTCTCTCTAACCTCTCTCTCTCATTATTTCTCTCTTTCATTCTCTTTTTCCGCTCTTGTTCACATTAGGAAAGGTCATCAAAAGTGTTAAAGGTGCAATGCAGAAATGGCTCCCAATTTCCTTGATGCTGAAATTAATATATAATAAATATTGTATTTTCAGCTGTTTGAAAAATATATATTTATTGTCAAATGTTACTTTTTTTCTTAGAATGTACTCTTATATAGAGTACCAGTCAAACGTTTAGACACATTCCTGGGATTGTATTTATTTTTTATAGTTTCTACATTGTACCTTAATAGGGAAGACATCAAAACGATGAAATAACAGATATGGAATCATGTTGTAACCGAAAAAGTGTTAAACAAATATATTCTTATATTTTAGATTCTCCAAAGTAGCCACCCTTTGCCTTGATGACAGCTTTGCACACTCTTGGCATTCTCTCAACTTCATAGTCATCTGGAATGCATTTCAATTAATATGTGTGCCTTGTTAAAAGTAAACATGTGGATGTTCTTTCCTTCTTATTGTGTTTGAGACAATCACTTGTGTTGTGACAAGGTATACAGAAGATAGCCCTGTTTGGTTAAAGACCATGTCCATATTATGGCAAGAACAGCTCAAATAAGCAAAGAGAAACAACAATCCATCATTACTTTAAGACATGAAGGTCAGTCAATCCGGGAAATTTCAAGAACTTTGAAAGTTCCTTGAAGTGCAGTCGCATGAACCTTCAATCGCTATGATGATACTGTCTCTCATGAGGACCGCCACAGGAAAGGAATATCCAGAGTTCCCTCTGCTGCAGAGGATAAGTTCATTAGAGTTAACGGCACCTCAGATTGAAGCACAAATATATTCTTCACAGAGTTCAAGTAACTGACACATCTCAACATCAACTGTTCAGAGGAGACTGCGTGAATCACTTGCTTGGGCCAAGAAACACAAGCAATGGACATTAGACTGGTGGAAAACGGTCCTTTGGTCTGATGAGTCCAAATTTGAAATGTTTGGTTCCAACCGCCGTGTCTTTGTGAGACGCACAAAGATTTTTATTTTTTTATATTATGTGTTCAAATAAATAAAGTTATATGTGCCTTATTTGCATAAAAGCTATGGGTGTATTTACATATATGAATACATTAACATAAAGGGGTCAAACAGAGCTAAAATGTTTCTCTGACTCACCTGCGCTGTCTAGACTGCCTCATTAATTACTGTTGTCACTATGTCAATATCAGGATACCCTCAGATTAAGTATCAACAGGCGTTTCTCTATATTACACCTATCTAAACATACTTTACATTGTTTGAGAGATCAGACATAATATCAGACATCATTATCATCATTTTTTGGAAGTTGCTTTCATTTCAAGGCATCATGGTTAACATTTCAACTGTATTAAATTACTTTAAAAAATATGTATTGAGTGGTAAGAGTAGTGTTCTTATAGATGCAACAGAAAGATAATGTACAGTAAGTATTCTATTGGACCCATTCTAGCCATAACCTGGGTGTTTTTACAGGTCCTTACAAACATGTCCGTGGGTCATAACGTTAACAGGAGATTTAAAAAACTACAGGCACAAGCAAGAGTATGAAAGAGTCTCAGGAGTAAAATGAAAGCTATCAATCCAGTGAGATGTAAGTGACAAGTACATTTTGCAGCCTTCAAACACATGCACTCGTTCCACACGGCACACAGAGCCAGTGCCAATAATGTAGGACACAGATATATTGAAGACAGACAGGGTTTGGCTGAGAGGTTCATTGCTCATATGTCTGTCTCTCTGTCTGTTTCTATTAAATCATCAGTGGGAAGAGATGGGGTGGATTGGAGGGCAGCAGAGACCAAGCATCCCCTTATATGTCCACAAGCATGAAAGAAAGCCTATGGATCTTAAACCACATGGATGTCATTAGAAGTTGAAAGAGGATGACGTGGAAACGGTGTGTGTGTAGTGTGTGTGTAGTGCGTGTGTAGTGTGTGTGCAGTGTGTGTGATGAGGTAGAGGTGTGTTGGTGAAATCACTTCTGCTTAGTTTAATACACTGACAACTAAAAGATACCCAAAAAATATTGAATCCAATCAACATAAACTAAATATGATATGGCTGGCCATGGTTCTGATTTATGTTTGCTCGTGTGTGAGTGCACGTTTGTGCAAGTAGAAAAGCATGTTTACCCACCCTACTTGTAGAGAAACGCCAATGCCATCCTCCTCTCTTCCATGTTGAGGAAACGGTCTGTCATACAGTACACGCTTATATTTTTTGTAGTTCTAGACTACCTGGCTAATATGCTTGCTCACTAGCCTAACTTCCATTCATGGGCAACGTTAGGGCCAGGGGCACAACAATGTATAATTCATGTTTGGATCGGAATAGCCCTTATAATCATTGGCCAGTACAGAGAATTAAGTAAAAACCACAAGTCCAAATCCCTATCTCCATACATGGCTACTTTAAGAAAGGGCTAATTTTAGCTAAGTAGCTATTCACCGGAGGACAACAACACAATGAGATGCAACAATTCAAGTTGTTTCTGTTAATGATGTTTGACCTCAAAGTGATTTGACAGGAGAGACAACACAAACTAGCTTTCCTTTACACGTTTTTCTTCTTCACCATGACCGTTCACAGTTGAGCTCAACGCTGATTGGCTAATTTTGTATTTTTTTTTGCTGTCAAGGGAGGCAAAATGCTCACTTGCTTCCCTTACATTCACTGCTATGGGCAGCAACAATGTCATCCTCGTTTGAACCAGACGATCAGATAGAGAGACAGAGGGGCACTGTTTCGCTCGCTCAGATGCTTTTACCTGTGAGATACATACAGCCTCTTGCGAATCAAAGGTAAATTATGAAACACAGAGAGATAAGAGTTAAAATAATTATAATAATGAATACACGCTGCTGGTGGGATGTACACTTTCTCCTTAGAAATATGCATCCAAAGACTCCTGACACCACACTGGTTTAACTTCCCTGATTCAGTTCCTGACACCACACTGGTTTAACTTCCCTGATTCAGTTCCTGACACCACACTGGTTTAACTTCCCTGATTCAGTTCCTGACACCACACTGGTTTAACTTCCCTGATTCAGTTCCTGACACCACACTGGTTTAACTTCCCTGATTCAGTTCCTGACACCACACTGGTTTAACTTCTGTCACGAACCGGCTCAAAGCCCGTAACAAAGGGAGACAACGTGGAGATAAGGAGTAACAAAATATATATTTATTAACTAAAGCAACTAAGGAAAATATACAATGGTGTGTGTAATCAGTAATCAGTAGTGTAAGTGAGTGTTTTGCATGCATGAATGTGATAATGCAGGGTGTTGAAAGGTGCCAAAGCAAACAAACAAACAAAAGGCCACCAAGAACCACAACACAATCTACAAAGGTGTCTGCATGGAGAGAGTCTCCTCCATGAATGTGGAAGAGGTATATTTATCCTGGGAGACACATGGCCCAGGTGTTTCCCATGAAGCTGACGACCCTCCCAACTCCACCCACCGGCATCCTAATAAGGAAACAAGAACAAAGACAGAATACGGCAGACAGAGTGGGAGGGTCGTCACACTTCCCTGATTCAGTTCCTGACACCACACTGGTTTAACTTCCCTGATTCAGTTCCTGACACAATACTGGTTTAACTTCCCTGATTCAGTTCCTGACACCACACCGGTTCTGCGACCCTTGGGATTACATTATCTAAGATGTTTTTAAAAAGTGCAATGCTAAAACGTGTATATCTATATTGTTAGGTTTATTTGTAAAACATAGAATCGTTGATGAGTTTGTGGTGCAGTACCCTCTCTTCTGACCAAACTTTGTGGTTCTACTGTTTAGAATATATCGATATGTTCAGTTCATTTCAATAATTTGTATGATTTATACATTAGCGCTGAAGACTCTCATTCTCTTGTCACTCACTTCTGCCGCTCTTTACTCTCTTTAAGGCCATATAGTACGTTGGCACGCAGGTAACTAATGGAGGCTGTCTGGTACACGCTCATTGTGGCGCAAGTTTCATCTTTTAAAGTTCACTGTTTTGTTCTCAGCTCCCATGATTCTGCCATGTTGTATTCTAGGCCAGCCATTCACGTATTTCATGATGTTGTCATTTAATGGTCGATGTGTTAGTGTACTATATTAACTTCAAAGCTGAAACACAGAACAGGAATATACCCATAAAACTGGCTTATCTGCTACTTACGCTTCTCTCCTTGAGGGTTTTATTTTTAATTTTTAAGCGAAGCGATTTAATTAAAATCAATCGCATAATTCCAATATAGTGTAGACTAAGCTTTGGTTCAGAGCCATTACAGTAGCAAGGGTCTTAAATGTTCACAGTGATATCTTCAAGAAACAGTTTCCATGGAAACCCGTGCACTACAAACAATGTGAGGAGAAACATTCATTTCCCACAGTTACATTTTGTCTTTGTGTTGCGATTTATGACTTGAAAGGACTTAAAGTTGAGTTATTGATTTAGTTTTTTTTAAGGCGACGTGGTTCCTTTTGTTATGTATTATTCTGTAACATGGGCCTAAGCCCAGACAAATGTATGAGTAAAGAAACGAGAGGGGAAATCCCATTTCATGCAATGATTTCTATTATGCATCCAAGGTATGCAAAGACACCATCGTATTGACAGCTTGGACCACAGTATTCTTCTCCATTTTAAATAGAAAGCCCATCCCTTCCTCCACAGCGCCTCCTCTCATCTCCTGACTGTGGGCCTTATTCCTGCTGTGTAAAGACTCATCTCCTGACTGTGGACCTTATTCCTGCTGTGTAAAGACTCTTCTCCTGATTATGGGTCTCTATTCCTGCTGTGTAAAGACTCATCTCCTGATTATGGGTCTCTATTCCTGCTGTGTAGAGACTCATCTCCTGACTGTGGGCCTTATTCCTGCTGTGTAGAGACTCATCTCCTGACTGTGGGCCTTATTCCTGCTGTGTAGAGACTCATCTCCTGATTATGGGTCTCTATTCCTGCTGTGTAAAGACTCATCTCCTGATTATGGGTCTCTATTCCTGCTGTGTAAAGACTCATCTCCTGATTATGAGGCCTTATTCCTGCTGTGTAAAGACTCATCTCCTGATTATGGGTCTCTATTTCTGCTGTGTAGAGACTCATCACCTGATTATGGGTATCTATTCCTGCTGTGTAGAGACTTATCTCCTGATTATGGGTCTCTATTCCTGCTGTGTAGAGACTCATCTCCTGACTGTGGGCCTTATTCCTGCTGTGTAGAGACTCATCTCCTGATTATGGATCTCTATTCCTGCTGTGTAGAGACTCATCTCCTGATTATGGATCTCTATTCCTGCTGTGTAGAGACTCATATCCTGATTATGGGTCTCTATTCCTGCTGTGTAAAGACTCATCTCCTGATTATGGGTCTCTATTCCTGCTGTGTAAAGACTCATCTCCTGATTATGAGGCCTTATTCCGGCTGTGTAGAGACGGACCACCTGATTATGAGGCCTTATTCCGGCTGTGTAGAGACTCATCTCCTGAATATGGGTCTCTATTTCTGCTGTGTAGAGACTCATCACCTGCTTATGAGGCCTTATTCCGGCTGCGTAGAGACTCATCTGCTGAATATGATGCCTTATTTCTGCTGTGTAGAGACTCATCTATAGATTATGGGTCTCTATTCATGCTGTGTAGACTCTAATCTCCTGATTATGGGGGTCTATTCATGCTGTTTAGAGACTCATCTTCCCATTAAGAGGGCTTATTTCTGCTGTGTAGAGTCTTCTCTCTTTAATTATGGGGCTCTATTCCAGGCCTGGCTGGATTAGTCTGCTTCAGTTCTGTCATAGGCTCTCAGTTCACTGTCAGGGCCTCCAAAAACCGTGTTTGGACTTAAAAATACAAATGTTTCACAGAATTTTGAGAAACCCGTATGATTTGATGCCAAATACTTACAATGTAACAGAACTTGCTGTTGTTGTATTTTAATGTTCTAGATATGGTGTTAGAATGGATAGGGCTACTTGTAGGGAATATAATCCAAAAAGATAGAGAATTCGGGTGATTGCAAAACAGCTAACCCGAGATATTGCATGTTTCTCCCAGCTCTGTGTCAGTCCTCATCGAGGACAGATTTATGTTGGGCAGTTTAACGGTCACCCCGTTCTGTGCCGGGTCCTGATAATGAGTGTGTTGTTATTAGTAAAGCACTACTGCTCTTTGTAATTGAGAAGGTGTTCATGCTCATTACTTAGTCGTACCTTCTGATTTCACCCTCTACGACTTAATCCTCCTGTTGTGTTCCTTTCATATGTTAATAAATTCTGTGTTCCCGGTCCAAAATGGCCGCCCTATTATAACTGATTATAAACCCATAATTATACATATATTAACACCTAATGTTGTGTTAGATCTTTTTTATCAACTTAAGTTCAACTTCTATTTGCTATTTATGGCCTGTTGGCCTCTTTGACCTGGGCTCATACAACTCGTTTTTGAGGGAAGAAAAGCATAATGTATGGATTATTTTGACTTTAACAAATACTCAGATGAAACATGTTGCGCTATTTATCACAGACTACTTTGTGTAAAAGTTTAACAAGGACTCTCTCCTCCTCACCAGTGTCGAAGATTATCGAAGATTTCAAGATTCTCACGTACAGAATATCGTTTGGTCATTGTGCTGCCACAGAATGAATTGTGAGCAAGGCCTCAAAAAAGCTTTATATACCAGAGCTGTGAGAAAAGTTCTATGTACGATGAAACGATGTTGCGATTGTTTGTGAGAATGCCAACAGGTGTGGTTCCCGTGGGGGAAAAATACTATTGGGAAAAGGTTCCCGTGGTGGTTGCCATGGAAGGGGTTGCCAAAAAGGGGAGTGTGGTGGTCTGGGAGAGGAAGTCCATCTGATGAATGAGCATGTGCCCGAACTCAATTTTATACACTAATTGTAGTCTCACCCATTCATTTCTAATGACCGGTCATTTTTGACCGGGAACACCACAGGTGGACAAAAGTTAAATAAAACTCCCAAAATGTAATAAAAATGTATTTTGTGTGTTCAGATGCCCTGTGTGGACGAAGTCATGGAACCTTACGACAGTCAGATTCAATTAACTACATTTTACAGAGAGAGAACTTGTAAATCGGTCCAATTCGACCGGAACACATCAGGGTGGTTAAGATGAACCAATAGTCCGTCATAACCACTGAATGTCTCAAATGGCTTCTTTCACTACTTCCCCTCACACACCCAGCGAGATACTGGAACTCTTTGTAAAGCAATGCCAGGTGATGTTTGATGGCTTTAGATGAGAATACTGACACTTTAATAATAAGATATCACATATTTATAGATGTTAAGTTGGAACATAAATGGTGAAGGAAGCTCGTATAGTGCTCCTCAGTGTCTCTCTTGTTTAAAGACAGCTCCGGTTTATAAGGGCAGGGTGTGTAATAACCAGTCTATTTATGGAACCTTCTAGATGGTTATGTAATTTTTAGATTTTCCAATGAATATATTCACACATTGATATCAGACTTGCCAATACATTTAGATCTTCATTTGCATCCCAGATAGCCAGTCTTCAAGCATTGTCAAAGTGTGAGTAATTATTGAATAAATAATCAATTTGCATCCATTAACAATCTACTCTTTGATAGACATAGTACATTTAATGAACTCAGGAAAAAAAGAAACGTCCCTTTTTCAGGACCCTGTCTTTCAAAGATAATTCGTAAAAATCACAGCTCTTTAGTGTAAAGGGTTTAAACACTGTTTCCTGTGCTTGTTCAATGAACCATAAACAATCAATGAACATGCACCTGTGAAACGATCATTAAGACGCTAACATCTTACAGACGGTGGCAATTAAGGTCACAGTTATGAAAACTTAGGACACTAAAGAGGCCTTCCTATTGACTCTGAAAAACACCAAAAGAAAGATGCCCAGGGTTCCTGCTCATCTGCATGAACATGCCTTAGGCATGCTGCAAGGAGGCATGAGGACTGCAGATGTGGCCAGGGCAATACATTGCAATGTCCGTACTGTGAGACGCCTCCTCCCTCATGTGTTATCCTTCCTGCAGGCTCATCCTGACATGGCAATGCCACCAGCCATACTGCTCATTCTATGCATTATTTCCTGCAAGACAGGAATGTCAGTTTTCTGCCATGGTCAGTATAGAACCCTGATCTCAAACCCATTGAGCACATCTGGGATCTGTTGGATCAGAAGGTGAGGGTTAGGCCCATTCCTCTCAGAAATATCCGGGAACTTGCAGGTGCCTTGGTGGAAGTGTGGGGTAACATCTCACAGCAAGAACTGGCAAATCTGGTGCAGTCCATGAGGAGGAGATGCACTGCAGTACTTAATTCAGCGGGTACTGAATTGACACCAGATACTGACTCTCACTTTTGATTTTGACCCCCCCCCTCCTTGTTCAGGGACACACTATTCCATTTCTGTTAGTCAAATGTCTGTGGAACTTGTTCAGTTTATGTCTCAGTTGTTGAATCGTGTTATGTTCATACAAATATTTGCACATGTTAAGTTTTGCTGAAAATAAACGCAGTTGACAGTGAGAGAGGAGGTTTATTTTTTTTGATGAGTTTATACGGCTGAGTTTCCATAAGTTTAGAAGTGTCACAAGTGTTAAATATACCCACTGCATCGTTAGAAGGTCTGCCATCTTCCCTGTCAGTTTAGCTTAGGGTTGCTCCTAAGATCCCGACGCTGAGGTATTTTATTCGAGAAGCGACGCAGGTTTTTTTTTCCGCGGATGTGGTGGAACATGTTAAGATGAAAGCGGCAGATCCCCCCCCCCCCCCCCCACAGGATTATGTTACATGAATAATTGAAGAGGTAGAAAAGGGAGCTTGATTCTGTTAACCTTCTGTTATTTATTTTTTATTTTTTTAGATGGCTGTCATGTTTGCTAATATCTCACAGAGCCAGTCATTGCAGAAAAAAGGGGAATTTCTTCAGAGGTTGCTTTAGGGAAGTGGCTTTAGGTTTAAACTGACAGTGATTCAGGGAATGTTGGGCTGGGTATTCACTTCCTCCCCGTCCTGGTAATTCCTTCCTTTAAAATAACCAAGGAAATATTGACTATGGTACTTTCTCCTCTCTTTTTTTGTGATCAACATTTAATTTAGTTTTGTCATTTTCATCAGAGGCGGGGTTATAGATTACTGTCGATGATATCGGTAAGGGTACGGATTCCACATTTAGACCATTTGGGGGCAAAAGGCCGCCCTACAGATCGCACGGCATTATTGTGAAATATTGGAGTATGGGCATGCCATTTTGATTCCCAGTTACGTAGTTTTTTTTTGCAATAGGACCGAAGATTAGTTTACATTGTTTAAAGGGACATGTCAGTGAAGACCATCTCTTCCAGGGAAAAAGGAGACAACATATGTGTCCATATACTTAGCCAGGGAGAAGATGAGTCATGTCTAAACTAATTTAGGATGGGGCGAAATGGTTTTGTACTTTCTCCTCTTTATATCATTTCTAGCATAACATTACTCTTCATTCTTAATCTTTCATCAGAAATAGGTATACCGATATTTCCCAACATTATTAAAATAGCTAAATATAGCTGGATATATTGATTCTGTGCAGTTCAGGTAGCCTTTTCAATAGCCTGGCTGAGTTGAATCTGCCTCTCCTCCTCCTTCTCCTCTCCTCCCATGATAATAGTTCATCTTTTGGAGATATGTTCAGAAGCAGCATACTGACAGATGGTGTCTTTATGCCTGGCTGCAAAATCTCCTGAAACTAAGGTTGTTCTGAAGGCAGCATGGGTGTGGCTAGATATGTTTGACTCACATCTGGGACAATTTTAGCATTTGAAGTAACCCTAACCCTTTTCCTAACCTTAACCGAAGTCTCCTAACCTGCTACTATTAATTATCCTAACCTGCTACAGGCCTACTTGCAGAACAGCGCAAGTTTCCAATAATGTGATACACCTTCATGCCTGAGCCTCTGCTAAATGGAATGTGAGATGAGAGGTGAGACAGGCACTCCAACCAACCGACGATAACATCGTTCTGAATCACCTGGGAGGGGAGGAAAAGTCCTACATCAGGTCAGTCTGATCTCAGTGACTGATATCTAACTACATTTAATGGGTGAGGAACATATTGGGTGCTTTCTTTACAAGAAATATGGGAGAAAGACATTTTGGGAGCTTTGTTTGGAGAAATATGGGAGAGGGGATGTAGAAAAAAGATAGAAGAGGGTCTACAAGAAGTAAGATAGAGCCTGTGGGGAGGCAGAAAAAGAAAGCGAGAGAGTGGCCAACAAGGGAGGAAGTGAGAGAGTGGCCAACAAGGGAGGAAGTGAGAGAGTGGCCAACAAGGCAGGAAGTGAGAGAGTGGTCAACAAGGCAGGAAGTGAGAGAGTGGCCAACAAGGCAGGAAGTGAGAGAGTGGCCAACAAGGGAGGAGGTGAGAGAGTGGCCAACAAGGGAGGAAGTGAGAGAGTGGCCAACAAGGGAGGAAGTGAGAGAGTGGCCAACAAGGCAGGAAGTGAGAGAGTGGCCAACAAGGCAGGAAGTGAGAGAGTGGCCAACAAGGCAGGAAGTGAGAGAGTGGCCAACAAGGCAGGAAGTGAGAGAGTGGCCAACAAGGGAGGAGGAGAGAGAGTGGCCAACAAGGGAGGAGGTGAGAGAGTGGCCAACAAGGGAGGAGGTGAGAGAGTGGCCAACAAGGCAGGAAGTGAGAGAGTGGCCAACAAGGCAGGAAGTGAGAGAGTGGCCAACAAGGCAGGAAGTGAGAGAGTGGCCAACAAGGCAGGAAGTGAGAGAGTGGCCAACAAGGCAGGAAGTGAGAGAGTGGCCAACAAGGGAGGAGGTGAGAGAGTGGCCAACAAGGGAGGAAGTGAGAGAGTGGCCAACAAGGGAGGAGGTGAGAGAGTGGCCAACAAGGCAGGAAGTGAGAGAGTGGCCAACAAGGCAGGAAGTGAGAGAGTGGCCAACAGGGCAGGAAGTGAGAGAGTGGCCAACAAGGCAGGAAGTGAGAGAGTGGCCAACAAGGGAGGAAGTGAGAGAGTGGCCAACAAGGCAGGAAGTGGGAGAGTGGCCAACAAGGCAGGAAGTGAGAATAGGAAGAAAGGGGACAAGTAAAGTGGATGTGATTTGTGGGTCACCTGCTACTGTTGTCATTGTGATACGATAAACAATAAAGGTCAAGTGAGTAAGTTCTCTGGCTCGTCTCCCAGAAAACACTTTCAGAAAACACTCTCTTTCTCTGTCCATATTGGTATTCCCCCACTGTTTCGCCCAACGTTGGCCATGACAATATGTCCATCTAAAAGCATTCTGATCAGGCCAGGCTGCTCTGTTCTCTGTAGGATTCTTTTTTTTTTTTTTTTTACACCTCAGTGTTTTGTATTCAGTCCGTGTTGTTGTGTTAGAAGTGTCAGTGTTCATTCTGCTGTAACCTCACCACAGATCGATCTGGAGTGAAGATGTTCTCACATACAGAAACACACACATACACACACACACAGAAACACACACACACACACACACGCAGATGCACTCATGCATGCAAACACACACACACACACACACACACATGCAGATGCACTCATGCATGCAAACACACACACACACACAAACACACACAGAGACACACACACACACACGCAGATGCACTCATGCATGCAAACACACACACACACAAACACACACAGAGACACACACAAGTTAGCCATTAGATAACCCATACTCCCTGGGCAGTGAAGCCCATTGTGGTAAATCCCTGTGTGTTCCCTGCTGGATGGCACACTCACACACAGGTTGTGGGGGGATAAAGAGAACAGGACACCCCGCCTGTATCTGTAACGCCTCTCTCCTCTAATGCTCTCATTGTTGCTGCTGTTTGAGTCTCTCCTGTGATCGAGCGAAAGGCAACACTGTACTGAAGGCCTTTGTGGAGATACCGGCCGGTGGGTCCCTTGATAGATCTTTGTTCAAGCTTCATTGCTTCTCTTTGATATTGTTTTGTGGTGGGATCAGGGAAGTATTGATGTTTTTCTTAGAACTCTCAGTAATGTCTTCAAGATTTCCTTAGAACTCTCAGTAATGTTGTCAAGGTTTCCTTAGAACTCTCAGTAATGTTGTCAAGGTTTCCTTAGAACTCTCAGTAATGTCTTCAAGATTTCCTTAGAACTCTCAGTAATGTTGTCAAGGTTTCCTTAGAACTCTCAGTAATGTCGTCAAGGTTTCCTTAGAACTCTCAGTAATGTTGTCAAGGTTTCCTTAGAACTCTCAGTAATGTTGTCAAGGTTTCCTTAGAACTCTCAGTAATGTTGTCAAGGTTTCCTTAGAACTCTCAGTAATGTTGTCAAGGTTTCCTTAGAACTCTCAGTAATGTTGTCAAGGTTTCCTTAGAACTCGATAGTTGTGGAGGTGAAGTGTTGAACGTTTTCTTGAGACATATGTTTTGGAAGATTCTGAAAATATAATTTGAACCTCTACAGGAATGATGCGTCCCCCTCGGGACAGTTGAGTTAACGTAGGCTAATGCGATTAGCATGAGGTTGTAAGTAACAAGAACATTTCCCAAGAATATGGACATACAGTGTGGCAAAAAAGTATTTAGTCAGCCACCAATTGTGCAAGTTCTCCCACTTAAAAAGATAAGAGAGGCCTGTAATGTGCATCATAGGTACACTTCAATTATGACAGACAAAATGAGAAGAAAAAAATCCAGAAATTCAAATTGTAGGATTTTTTATTAATTTATTTGCAAATTATGGTGGAAAATAAGTATTTGGTCAATAAAAAAAGTTTATCTCAATACTTTGTCATATACCCTTTGTTGGCAATGACAGAGGTCAAACGTTTTCTGTAAGTCTTCACAAGGTTTTCACACACTGTTGCTGGTATTTTGGCCCATTCCTCCATGCAGATCTCCTCTAGAGCAGTGATGTTTTGGGGCTGTTGCTGGGCAACACAGACTTTCAACTCCCTCCAAAGATTTTCTATGGGGTTGAGATCTGGAGACTGGCTAGGCCACTCCAGGACCTTGAAATGCTTCTTACGATGCCACTTCTTCGTTGCCCGAGAGGTGTGTTTGGGATCATTGTCATGCTGAAAGACCCAGCCATGTTTCATCTTCAATGCCCTTGCTGATGGAGGGAGGTTTTCACTCAATCTCACGATACATGGCCCCATTCATTCTTTCCTTTACACGGATCAGTCGTTCTGGTCCCTTTGCAGAAAAACAGCACCAAAGCCTGATGTTTCCACCCCCATGCTTCACAGTAGGTATGGTGTTCTTTGGATGCAACTCAGCATTCATTGTCCTCCAAACACGACGAGTTGAGTTTTTACCAAAAAGTTATATTTTGGTTTCATCTGACCATATGACATTCTCCCAATCTTCTTCTGGATCATCCAAATGCTCTTTAGCAAACTTCAGACAGGCCCGGACATGTACTGGCATAAGCAGGGGGACACGTCTGGCACTACAGTATTTGAGTCCCTGGTGATGTTGTGTGTTACTGATCGTAGGCTTTGTTACTTTGGTCCCAGCTCTCTGCAGGTCATTCACTAGGTCCCCCCGTGTGGTTCTGGGATTTTTTTCTCACCGTTCCTGTGATCATTTTGACCCCAAGGGGGGAGATCTTGCATGGATTCCCAGACCGAGATTATCAGTGGTCTTGTATGTCTTCCATTTCCTAATAATTGCTCCCACAGTTGATTTCTTCAAACCAAGCTGCTTACCTATTGCAGATTCAGTCTTCCCAGCCTGGTGCAGGACTACAATTTTGTTTCTGGTGTCCTTTGACAGCTCACAACATGCAAACCACTTTGAAGATGCAAAAAAGTTTTTGGTGTGATACAAACAAGAAATATGACAGAAACAATAGAAAGCTTGAGTGTGCATAACTATTCACCCCCCCCCCCCCCCCGCCCCCAAGTCAATACTTTGTAGAGCCACCTTTTGCAGCAATTACAGCTGCAAGTCTCCTGGGATGTGTCTCTATAAGCTTGGCACATCTAGCCACTGGGATTTTTGCCCATTCGTCAATTCAAAACTGCTCCAGCTCCTTCAAGTTGGACGGGTACCTGCTGGTGTACAGCAATCTTTAAGTCATACCACAGATTCTCAATTGGATTGAGGTCTGGGCTTTGACTAGGCCATTCCAAGACATTTATATGTTTCACCTTTAAACCACTCACGGGTTGCTTTAGCAGTATGCTTAGGGTCATTGTCCTGCTGAAAGATAAACCTCCGTCCCAGTCTCAAATCTCTGGAAGACAGAAACAGGTTTTCCTTGTATTTAGAGCCATCCATCATTCCTTCAATTCTGACGAGTTTCCCAGTCCCTGCTGATGAAAAACATCTCCACAGCATGATGCTGCCACCACCATGCTTCTCTGTGGAATGGTGTTCTCGGGCTGATGAGAGGTGTTGGTTTTGTGCCAGACATAATGTTTTCCTTGATGGCCCAAAAGCTCAATTTTAGTCTCATTTGACCAGAGTACCTTCTTCCATATCTTTGGGGAATATTCCACATGCCTTTTGGAGAACACCAAATGGGTTTCTTAATTTTTTTCTTTAAGCAATGTTTTTTTTTCTGGCCACTCTTCCATAAAGCCCAATTCTGTGGAGCATACAGCTTAAAGTGGTCCTATGGACAGATAATCCAATCTCTGCTGTAGAGCTTTGCAGCTCCTTCAGGGCTATCTTTGGTCTCTTTGTTGCAAAACCTGACTCTATAAGGGGAGGGTCCAGGTGGGCATCTAGCCTCAGTGGCGGCTCCGGTGCGGGACGTAGACCCCGCTCTGCTCGCGGATCCGCCCACTTCGGTGGAGACTCTATTGCGGGGATCGTCGTCGGAAGCTCCAGACCGTGGATCGTCGCCAGGGACCCCGGGCCGTGGATCGTCGCCTGAGGAACTGGGCCGTGGATCGTCGCCTGAGGAACCGGGCCGTGGGTTGTCGCAGGAGGAACCGGACCGTGGATCGTCGCCGGAAGCTCCGGCCCGTAGATCATCGCCGGAGGAACCAGACCGTGGATCGTCACCGGAGGAACAGGACCGTGGATCATCGCCGGAGGAACCAGACCGTGGATCGTCGCCGGAGGAACCGGACCGTGGATCGTCGTAGGAGGAACCGGACCGTCGATCGTCGCCGGAGGAACCGGACCGTGGATTGTCGCCAGAGGAACCGGACCGTTTTTCCAGCCAAAGAGAGGAGTCACAAAAATCAGACATAGATATAGAATTTATCACTAACCTTTGATGATCTTCATCAGATGACACTCATAGGACTTCATGTTACACAATACATGTATGTTTTGTTCGATAAAGTTCATATTTATATAAATAGAAATCTCAGAGTACATTGGCGCGTTATGTTCAGTAGTTCCAAAAACATCCGGTGATTTTGCAGAGAGCCACACCAATTTACAGAAATACTCATTATAAATGTTGATGAAAATACAATTGTTATACATGGAAATATAGATACACTTCTCCTTAATGCAACCGCTGTGTCAGATTTCAAAAAGCTTTACGGAAAAAGCAAACCATGCAATAATCTGAGTACGGCACTCAGACAACAAATCAAGCCAAACAGATATCCACTGTATTGTGCAGTCAACAGAAGTCCGAAATATCATTATAAATATTCACTTACATTTGATGATCTTCATCAGAAGGAATCCCAGTTCCCCAATAAATGTTTGTTTTGTTCGATTATGTCCATCATTTATGTCCAAATAGGTCCTGTTGCGCGTTTGGTGAACAAATCCAAACTCGATTACTAGGAGCAGACGAAAAGTCAAAAAGTTCTGTTACAGTCCGTAGAAACATGTCAAACGAAGTATAGAATCAATATTTAGGATGTTTTTAACATAAATCTTCAATAATGTTCCAACCGGAGAATTCCATTGTCTGTAGAATTGTGATGGAACAGAGCTCGCTCTCACGTGAATGAGCGTCACGAGCTCAAGGCATTCTGGCAGACCTCTGACTCATTCCCCTCTCATTCGGCCCCACCTCACAGTAGAAGCATCAAACAAGGTTCTAAAGACTGTTGACATCTAGTGGTAGCCTTGGGAAGTGCAACATGACCAATATCCCTCTGTATCTTCAACAGGGAATGAGTTGAGAAACGACCAACCTCAGATTTCCCACTTCCTGGTTGGATTTTTTTTCTCAGGTGTTTGCCTGCCATATGAGTTCTGTTATACTCACAGACATCATTAAAACAGCTTCAGAAACTGTTTGAAGAGTGTGAGTGTTTTCTATCCAATACTAATAATAATATGCATATATTAGCAACTGGGACTGAGTAGCAGGCAGTTTACTCTGGGCACCTTATTCATACAAGCTACTCAATACTGCCCCCAGCCATAAGAAGTTGTTTAACTTGTTCTCTGAAAAATGACATTGTATTTGATCAAACACAATCTTCTCCATCAGTTTACTTAGAACACACAGCAAACTGATTGGGCGGTTGTTAGAGCCAGCAAAGAGTGCTTTACTATTTCTAGGCAGTGGGATTAGTTTAGCTTCCTTCCACACCTGTGGACACATACTCCTTTAGGCTTTGGTTAAAGATGTAGCACATAGGGGTGGTAATACAGTCTGCTACCATTCTCTATAGTTACCATCAAGGTTGTCTATACCTGGTGGTAGTACAGACTGCTACAATTCTGAATAGTTTCCCAACAAGGTTGTCTATACCTGGTGGCTTATCATTATTGATGGATACCAATAGTTTGTCCACTTCTCTCACACTAACTTGACCAAATTCAAAACTGCAATCCTTCTCTTTCATTATTAGATATTTTATACAATGTTTACAGAAACACTTTTGAGTTTTTCCAATTTACTAGTGAAATAGTAATTGAAATTATTGGCTCACCATTTAAATAAAGGTTAAATAAAATAAATAAATGAAACACTACCAGACAGGGCAGGTTGCACGACAACAAACAGCAACAAACAGCAGGCCACAGCCACAAGCCTGGGACAAACTGCGGGCCCCAGCCACAAGCCTGGGACAAACTGCGGGCCCCAGCCACAAGCCTGGGACAAACTGCGGGCCCCAGCCACAAGCCTGGGACAAACTGCGGGCCCCAGCCACAAGCCTGGGACAAACTGCAGGCCCCAGCCACAAGCCTGGGACAAACTGCGGGCCCCAGCCACAAGCCTGGGACAAACTGCGGGCCCCAGCCACAAGCCTGAGACAAACTGCGGGCCCCAGCCAAAAGGGCTAAATGCATCACGGGCTGCTTTCAAGCTGTCAAGGAAACCATGCTAGCTTGATAGCTAGTTAGCAGGTAGGCTAGCTGCTATGCCAAGCAGTCCTTAAAACTTTTGGTTGGCAGGATCTCTGGATAGATATAGCGGTCCCAGCAACTGAGGCTAACCGCGTCACGGGATCCAAATGAAAACGGTAACCAAACTTATTAAATAGAACACTTTATCAGAGACTTTCAAAACTTTCACGTGATGTACTGGACCAAAGGTGCGTCTGTTGTGGTTGGAGCATGGTGGAGAATTTCCTCATCGCTATTCCTCTCTACATTTGCATAATTCATATTGTTTCCTCTCGGTGCTCTGCTCCATGTGAGTCGATCCACAGTCAGCAGTAGAAGTTGACTGTGTATGAAAGCTTGTGGGATCCGGCAGGTGCAACAGTCAATACACGGTCCAGTCTACATGCTTTCCCTGCAAGTGGAATAGTCCATATACAGACCATTCTACATGCTTCCCCTGCAGGTGGAATAGTCCATATATGGGCCAGTCTACATGCTTCCCCTACAGGTGGAATTATCCATACATGGGCCAGTCTACATGCTTCCCCTGCAGGTAGAATAGTCCATATATGGGCCAGTCTACATGCTTCTCCTGCAGGTAGAATAGTCCATACATGGGCCAGTCTACATGCTTCCCCAGCAAGTGGAATCAGAGCCAGATGGGGGAGGGTTGCCACACAGTCACAGTAAGAGAGCACACCTCTCAAATAGATATAGGCCAAAGCCTTACCCTCTGTCTACCATGGACCCACTGTGAACACAGAGAGAGCACCAGGGATAAATAGTCATTTTCATGTCTGACACCGAGAGACATACAACTCTACACTGTACAGTGAGGCTTAGCTCCAGTGTTTCTATATTCTATGTTCCTCCAAGTCATGCTTTGGTTCAATGTCAGTGTTATTTCATCCAGCATTCAGAAACAGATACAAAGAAAAGGGCATAGAATGAATGTAATTTGACATTGTTGTCAGATCATTAGTAAAGACTGGACAAGGGAGGTTCAAGAAGGCTCTGGAAACATATGAGGTTCTGGCTTTGGAATTACAGGATGTTCTAGAAGTCAAACCAATGAAATGCAATGTTTGCTGAATTGCCATCATCCCTGATATTGATATCAGTGGAGACTGTGGGTGTGAGCTTGTGACGCAAGTGATGGTCATAATGAAGCCAAATGATGTAACCGACTTGAGACCGGAAAGACGGGGTGAAAGAGGGAGGAAGACGGTGGAGACAGAAGCATTCTCGTCTTACTAACCATTATTTCCCAACAACAAATATCCCAATTACTTTTCAATAGCTCTGATTCTGTCTCGTCTCACAGCAAACCTCCGCTAACATGTTTTGATCTTGAACAAATGAGGCATCTAGGGGCCTGTCCGGTGATTTCTGTTCTCTACCCACAGCTTTACTTGTCTAGACATACGCTTTCATATCAACACCCATACTCTCTGTGTCCTTCCTACTTTTCATAAGGTCTTTTCTGGGAGGACACATTCTAATGTGAGTGACACCAAAAGAGACAGGGTTTCTGCTCAGACACTAATGTCCTTTTGTCTTGTCCTCCATAGTGAATCAGTTTGTTGGAACCAATGATAATGCTCTCTGTTACATCTGAGACCTAAAGTTTGTGTAGTGCCAGGCTACATTTGTTAAGAATGTCATATAACGGTACATTTGAGATGAACTTAAAACTAATTGCGATCTAGATATTTAACAACACTTTCAACACAGACACTTGTATTGCCTTTCCTCAAACTTAAAGTGGTTCCGTGTCCTCTGGCATAAAGTATCGCACTTGTCACAGTATGATTGGTATTGACCTGAGCTATCTAGCGTTCAACAGTTTGGGGTCACTTAGAAATGTCCTTGTTTTTGAAAGAAAATTAAAAAAAATGGACACATTAAAGTAACATCAAATTGTTCAGAAATACATTGTGGACATTGTTATTAATGTTGTATTGGAGCTGGAAATGACCTAGAAGGCCAGCATCCCGGAGTCGCCTCTTCACTGTTGACTTTGAGACTGGTGTTTTGCGGGTACTATTTAATGAAGCTGCCAGTTGAGGACTTGTGAGGCATCTGTTTCTCAAACTAGATACTCTAATGTACTTGTCCTCTTGCTCAGTTGTCCCCCGGGGCCTCCCACTCCTCTTTCTATTCTGGTTAGTACCAGTTTGCACTGTTCTGTGAAAATAACAAATTGTAGTACACATCGTTGTACCAGATCTTCAGTTTCTTGGCTATTTCTCGCATGGAATAGCCTTTATTTCTCAGAACAGGAATAGACTGACCAGTTTCAGAAGAAAGTTATTTGTTTCTGGCCATTTTGAGCCTGTGATCGAACCCACAAATGCTGATGCTCCAGATACTCAACTAGTCTAAAGAAGGCCAGTTATTACTTCTTTAATCAGGACAACAGTTTCAGCTGTACTAACATAATTGCAAAAGGGTTTTTCTAATGATACACTTGGATTAGCTAACACAATGTACCATTGGAACACAGGAGTGATGGTTGCTAATACATGGGCCTCTGTATACCTATGTAGATATTCCTTTTAAAAAGTTATTTAAAAAAAAAGTTACATCATTAACATTGTCTATATTTCTGATAAATTTCTGATACATTTTATGTTATTTTAATGGCCCAAAAAATTTGCCATTCTTTAAAAAACAAGGACATTTCTAAGTGACCACAAACTTTTGATTGGTAGTGTATGTAGTTAACCACTCTTGGAAAATGAAATGTTATGCAATTGGTATTTCTGATTATGAAAGGCCAAAGGCAGGCATTTTAGTGAAGAACCACAATAAGCTTCATTGTCTGTGTTGTGTGTTATATTCCTCATAGAGCCTGAGATTGCTAACTTTCCTTCAAACCCATAATATCTTAGTCGTGGTCATTTGCAAACACGATTGTAATACTAACTGTTTTATAGTGTGTTTAACAGGATGTGTTAATCTAAGCAAAACAAGTTCCTGTGGCAGTTGAGGGAATTGTGCTTGTTTACCCATTACATGTTGTTAGGTGACTGATTAGGCTGAAGATGCCTCAGGTTAATCATGGAAGGTCGTATTTCACATGGTGTCTTCTCTCAAGTTATCTAGTCATGAAGTGTAACAATGTACAGTAAAGTATGCAATAAATGAGTTTAGGAATGACTCAGAATGTTTGAAGAATAAAAGTAAAGACAAGAAATTAACTCCTGTAATTGAATGACGATCAGCTAGACGCATATAATACCCCCTTTTAAAAAACCCATGACGAACAAGGAGCATTCAGCTACACGCAAATAATACCCCCTTTTAAAAAACCCATGACGAACAAGGAGCATTCAGCTACACGCAAAAAATAACCCCTTTAAAAAAAAACATGACGAACAAGGAGCATTTGCTCATGCAGAGGGAAAACAGACAGGCATAGACAGACAGCATTTGCTTAAACTCCACCTCTGACCCCTGCCTCTCAGTTACAGAGAACTGCATACCAAAAAACAGAACCTCTTGAAGCTAGGGGGCACTATTTTTTGGGGGGGAAAAATAACGTTCCCAAAGTA
Organism: Oncorhynchus kisutch; assembly: GCF_002021735.2. Taxonomy (NCBI): domain Eukaryota; kingdom Metazoa; phylum Chordata; class Actinopteri; order Salmoniformes; family Salmonidae; genus Oncorhynchus; species Oncorhynchus kisutch. The sequence goes on from NC_034187.2 coordinate 9,071,495, forward strand.
AACTGCCTATTTCTCAGGACCAGATGCTAGAATATGCATATAATTGACAGCTTAGGATAGAAAACACTCTAATGTTTCCAAAACTGGAAAACTATTGTCTGTGAGTAATAACAGAACTGATAAAGCCTGAGAAAAATCCAATCAGGAAGTGACCTCTTAGTTTGAAACCCCTGTCTTTCTATGCATCCCTATTGCCCATTGAAAGGGATATCAACCAGATTGCTTTTTCTGTGGCTTCCCTAAGGTGTCTACAGCCTTTAGACGTAGTTTCAGCCTTTTATTTTGAAGAATGAGCTTAAACGTCCACATTGCGTAAGTGGTCAGCTGTTGGCTCTCAGTGTGATTTTTGCGTAAAACAGAGAGGTAGCCATTTGTCCTCCCGGTCCTAGTGAAAAGCCAACTGTCCCGGTTGATATATTATCGAATAGATATTTGAAAAACACCTTGAGGATTGATTATAAAAAATGTATGCCATGTTTCTGTCAATATCATGGATATAATTTGGAATTTTTGTCTGCGTTGTCATGACAGCTATTTCCGGTGGATTCCTAGGCATAACGCATCAAACTAACGGAGGTATTTGGATATAAAAAATATATTTATGGAACAAAAGGAACATTTGCTGTCTAACTGGGAGTCTCATGAGTGAAAACATCCGAAGCTCATCAAAGGTAAACGATTCATTTTATTGCTTTTCTGATTTTCGTAACCAAGTTACCTGCCGCTAGGTGTACATAATGCTTCAAATCAAATCAAATCAAATTTTATTTGTCACATACACATGGTTAGCAGATGTTAATGCGAGTGTAGCGAAATGCTTGTGCTTCTAGTTCCGACAATGCAGCAATAATCAACAAGTAATCTAACTAACAATTCCAAAACTACTGTCTTATACACAGTGTAAGGGGATAAAGAATATGTACATAAGGATATATGAATGAGTGATGGTACAGAGCAGCATAGGCAAGATACAGTAGATGATATCGAGTACAGTATATACATATGAGATGAGTATGTAAACAAAGTGGCGTAGTTAAAGTGGCTAGTGATACATGTATTACATAAGGATGCAGTCGATGATATAGAGTACAGTATATACGTATGCATATGAGATGAATAATGTAGGGTAAGTAACATTATATAAGGTAGCATTGTTTAAAGTGGCTAGTGATATATTTACATAATTTCCCATCAATTCCCATTATTAAAGTGGCTGGAGTTGAGTCAGTGTCATTGTCAGTGTGTTGGCAGCAGCCACTCAATGTCTGATGGCCTTGAGATAGAAGCTGTTTTTCAGTCTCTCGGTCCCAGCTTTGATGCACCTGTACTGACCTCGCCTTCTGGATGATAGCGGGGTGAACAGGCAGTGGCTCGGGTGGTTGATGTCCTTGATGATCTTTATGGCCTTCCTGTAACATCGGGTGGTGTAGGTGTCCTGGAGGGCAGGTAGTTTGCCCCCGGTGATGCGTTGTGCAGACCTCACTACCCTCTGGAGAGCCTTACGGTTGAGGGCGGAGCAGTTGCCGTACCAGGCGGTGATACAGCCCGCCAGGATGCTCTCGATTGTGCATCTGTAGAAGTTTGTGAGTGCTTTTGGTGACAAGCCAAATTTCTTCAGCCTCCTGAGGTTGAAGAGGCGCTGCTGCGCCTTCTTCACGATGCTGTCTGTGTGAGTGGACCAATTCAGTTTGTCTGTGATGTGTATGCCGAGGAACTTAAAACTTGCTACCCTCTCCACTACTGTTCCATCGATATGGATAGGGGGGTGTTCCCTCTGCTGTTTCCTGAAGTCCACAATCATCTCCTTAGTTTTGTTGATGTTGAGTGTGAGGTTATTTTCCTGACACCACACTCCGAGGGCCCTCACCTCCTCCCTGTAGGCCGTCTCGTCGTTGTTGGTAATCAAGCCTACCACTGTTGTGTCGTCCGCAAACTTGATGATTGAGTTGGAGGCGTGCGTGGCCACGCAGTCGTGGGTGAACAGGGAGTACAGGAGAAGGCTCAGAACGCACCCTTGTGGGGCCCCAGTGTTGAGGATCAGCGGGGAGGAGATGTTGTTGCCTACCCTCACCACCTGGGGGCGGCCCGTCAGGAAGTCCAGTACCCAGTTGCACAGGGCGGGGTCGAGACCCAGGGTCTCGAGCTTGATGACGAGCTTGGAGGGTACTATGGTGTTGAATGCCGAGCTGTAGTCGATGAACAGCATTCTCACATAGGTATTCCTCTTGTCCAGATGGGTTAGGGCAGTGTGCAGTGTGGTTGAGATTGTATCGTCTGTGGACCTATTTGGGCAGTAAGCAAATTGGAGTGGGTCTAGGGTGTCAGGTAGGGTGGAGGTGATATGGTCCTTGACTAGTCTCTCAAAGCACTTCATGATGACGGATGTGAGTGCTACGGGGCGGTAGTCGTTTAGCTCAGTTACCTTAGCTTTCTTGGGAACAGGAACAATGGTGGCCCTCTTGAAGCATGTGGGAACAGCAGACTGGTATAGGGATTGATTGAATATGTCCGTAAACACACCGGCCAGCTGGTCTGCGCATGCTCTGAGGGCGCGGCTGGGGATGCCGTCTGGGCCTGCAGCCTTGCGAGGGTTAACACATTTAAATGTCTTACTCACCTCGGCTGCAGTGAAGGAGAGACCGCATGTTTTCGTTGCAGGCCGTGTCAGTGGCAATGTATTGTCCTCAAAGCGGGCAAAAAAGTTATTTAGTCTGCCTGGGAGCAAGACATCCTGGTCCGTGACTGGGCTGGATTTCTTCCTGTAGTCCGTGATTGACTGTAGACCCTGCCACATGCCTCTTGTGTCTGAGCCGTTGAATTGAGATTCTACTTTGTCTCTGTACTGATGCTTAGCTTGTTTGATAGCCTTGCGGAGGGAATAGCTGCACTGTTTGTATTCGGTCATGTTACCAGACACCTTGCCCTGATTAAAAGCAGTGGTTCGCGCTTTCAGTTCCACACGAATGCTGTAATCAATCCACGGTTTCTGGTTAGGGAATGTTTTAATCGTTGCTATGGGAACGACATCTTCAACGCACGTTCTAATGAACTCGCACACCGAATCAGCGTATTCGTCAATATTGTTATCTGACGCAATACGAAACATGTCCCAGTCCACGTGATGGAAGCAGTCTTGGAGTGTGGAGTCAGCTTGGTCGGACCAGCGTTGGACAGACCTCAGCGTGGGAGCCTCTTGTTTTAGTTTCTGTCTGTAGGCAGGGATCAACAAAATGGAGTCGTGGTCAGCTTTTCCGAAAGGGGGGCGGGGCAGGGCCTTATATGCGTCGCGGAAGTTAGAGTAACAATGATCCAAGGTCTTTCCACCCCTGGTTGCGCAATCGATATGCTGATAAAATTTAGGGAGTCTTGTTTTCAGATTAGCCTTGTTAAAATCCCCAGCTACAATGAATGCAGCCTCCGGATAAATCGTTTCCAGTTTGCAGAGAGTTAAATAAAGTTCGTTCAGAGCCATCGATGTGTCTGCTTGGGGGGGGGGATATATACGGCTGTGATTATAATCGAAGAGAATTCTCTTGGTAGATAATGCGGTCTACATTTGATTGTGAGGAATTCTAAATCAGGTGAACAGAAGGATTTGAGTTCCTGTATGTTTCTTTCATCACACCATGTCACGTTAGCCATAAGGCATACGCCCCCGCCCCTCTTCTTACCAGAAAGATGTTTGTTTCTGTCGGCGCGATGCGTGGAGAAGCCCATTGGCTGCACCGCCTCGGATAGCGTCTCTCCAGTGAGCCATGTTTCCGTGAAGCAAAGAACGTTGCAGTCTCTGATGTCCTTCTGGAATGCTACCCTTGCTCGGATTTCATCAACCTTGTTGTCAAGAGACTGGACATTGGCAAGAAGAAGAAGAAGAAGAAGAAATGCTATGCACGGTGTGCCCGTCTCCGGAGTCTGACCAGAAGACCGCCTTGTTTCCCTCTTTTTCGGAGTCGTTTTTTTGGGTCGCTGCATAGGATCCACTCCGTTGTCCTGTTTGTAAGGCAGAACACAGGATCAGCGTCGCGAAAAACATATTCTTGGTCGTACTGATGGTGAGTTGACGCTGATCTTATATTCAGTAGTTCTTCTCGACTGTATGTAATGAAACCTAAGATGACCTGGGGTACTAATGTAAGAAAAAACACGTAAGAAAACAAAAAACTGCATAGTTCCCTAGGAACGCGAAGCGAGGCGGCCATCTCTGTCGGCGCCGGCAGTAATGCTCATATATCGATAAACTTACACAAACGCTTGAATTGTTTTCGCTGTAAAGCATAATTTAAAAATCTGAGACGACAGGGTGATTAACAAAAGGCTAAGCTGTGTTTCGCTATATTTCACACACACACACACACAGACACACACACACACACACACACACACACACAGACACACACACACACACACACACTATTGCTGTATCGAGTCATATCTCAGCTATAAGTGCCTGTGTCTTAGGTTTGATATAGTGACTGATTAGAGCCAACAGTGTAGCTAACAGAACTCTGGTGGACAGAAAACATTCCGTATGTTCACCAACTTTTGATCCCCGGGCTGCATCATTGCCTCTAGTCAGGCTGGGTATTGCCAAGGACCTCACAATGCAGTATTATCATGATACTTAAGTGTCGATACGATATATATTTTGTTTTGCGATTCAATACTGTGATTTTACTGCGATTCGTGTGTTCCAAACATGTTGTTCACCGTATATCTGAGGAAATTTGTGTTCCATATACACAGGATTTGTGATAAAGGGAACCTGATGTAATTGAGTAGACAAATGATTCTGTCTTTAGGAGTCCGGGCACAGATAGTTACAGTTAGTTAATGACTCTGTATGAATACATATTTGGAATGGAGGAGCAGAGGAGCAGAGAGAGAGCAAGAGCAGGAGAGAGAGAGCAAGAGAGAGAGAGCAAGAGAAAGAGAGAGAGAGAGCAAGAGAGAGAGAGAGAGCGAGAGAGAGAGAGAGAGAGAGAGAGAATGGGAGAGAGAGAGAGAGAGAGAGAGAGAGAGAGAGAGAGAGCAAGAGAGCAAGAGAGAGAGAGAGCAAGAGAGAAAGAGCAAGAGAGAGAGAGAGAGCAAGAGAGAGAGAGAGCGAGAGTGAGAGAGAGAGAGAGAGAGAGAGAGAGAGAGAGAGAGAGAGAGAGAGAGAGAGAGAGAGAGAGAGAGAGAGAGAGAGAGAGTGAGAGGGGGAGAGATAGAGAGAGGGAGTGGGAAGGAGGGAGAGAGGGAGAGAGGCAGAGAGAGAGAGAGAGACAGAGCGAGAGAGAGATAAGAAGAAAAACATGTCTTTGAAGCTTTCAATTCCCGCTGCATCATCAGTCTAACCTGGAGCTGAGGGGGATACAGTGTGTGCTGGTTAGAGCAAGACGTCAGTCACTCAGCTCAGTCGTCACACCGGGCCACTGCAGACTCAGCACTGAACCCCAGTGGAGTCCAGAAGACACCCAGGCAGTCTCTCAACGCGCACACACGCAAGCACACACATACAGTCCAAGAATACAAAGAGAGGGAGAGAGACAGAGAAATGAGCTGGAGCAGCCTCTGTCCCAGTTCTCTCTTCTCTCTTCTCCGTGTCTATGATTCACAGGCCAGTGATGCAGCGTGCATAATCAATAGAGATGCTGAGATAGAGAATCCACTGATGGTCTTTACACATCAAAGCAGCCAGGCTGAGGAGAGGAGAGGAGAGGAGAGGAGAGGAGAGGAGAGGAGAGGAGAGGAGAGGAGAGGAGAGGAGAGGAGAGGAGAGGAGAGGAGAGGAGAGGAGAGGAGAGGAGAGGAGAGGAGAGGAGAGGAGAGGAGAGGAGAGGAGAGGAGAGGAGAGGAGAGGAGAGGAGAGCTAGTTATCCACAAGGCTCCTCTCTGGGTGACTTCTGATGGAGGCGGGTGTAAAGCAGCTTTGTCGGAGTGTTTGTAGATTAGTGATTGTACTTTGTTCTCCTAACAGAGGGAGGTAACTAAGGAACAGCTGCAGTGTGAGGAAGTCAGTTACAGAGAGAAATGAGAGATGGAGGAAAAATATAATCCATTTTCTGAAGCTTCTGGTGTTCAAAATCCCCATTCTTGAATGTGCACTCTCTAAGACACTCGCAGTTTACATCCGTCTTGTATCATAGCAGATATCTGTCCTAAGGGTCTCGTCTTATATCGAGAGCTCTATATTCTCTGAGTACATCTGCTTTCGTTCATCTCAGCCCTCATATCAATGTGCCTCGACACTGGAGAAGAGGCCCTATATATATACAAATATCTTTCATTTCCACTGTCCAACTCCAGGACCTCGGGAGACACACAATAACCCATCTCCCTCTACTAAGCCTATCCCACCCGCCCTAACAGTCAACACTGTCTTCTCCCCTCCATATTATCAGTCATTTAACTCAGGATGAACCCATTCCATAGAGAGTGAGAAACTACCACATTGTACTCCAGTCACCCAGCCCCCTGAGCCTATAAGCTAAAATAGTAATTGATATCCCCCTCCACTTTTCTCCCTCCCTGTCTCTTTCACTCTCCTGCGGTAACAGCTAAACCGTCGCGTTCTGTCGACGTTGCTTCCAGAGACTTAGCTCTGTAAAACATCCCGGGAAAATGGCTGTAATTCCTCCATTCTGTGTCAAACTGGAATTAATTCCCTTTGGAGCGCCGCTGGGAGAAGCTGGATGAGTACGAGTTCTCGGCAGGGAAGGGAAAGACGACGGAATCGTGACATGAGCAATGATGGCGTAGCAAGTTTTTGGGGTGTCTGTTTTCAGGCTGTTATTTTAAAAAGAGAAGTCGTTAAAGATAAATTATCCTCAGTGACTATAATTGGCTGAAATACAGCTCCTAATTGATTTATTATTGTCTTTGATGCGCCAACGTGCTTCTGTCTCTGTTTTTTAAAGGCGCGGAAGAACATTGTCTTTTACAGAGTTGATATTTAATCAGATGTTGTTTTTACCTGCTGCAGGAGTCCTCGCCAGCAGAACTCTGAACTCACTCAAATTGATTTACCAGAGATGGTTTCATGAATAAACATGATCATTTGATTGGACATTATCATTCCAGCCTGAGAATAAATTATTCTCCTGCCAAACTTTTCCTAATAAATCTTTAAATTGCCAAACATGCCGGAGAAAATTCTTTGCATAAAATATTAAATTGAGTTATCAGCGCTGCTTGTTAGTATAATCTCATTTAGCAAGACTATTTGATTTTCTCACTGTGAGACAATTTAGAAACCCTATTGGAGCTTTTCCATAAAATGATATCAGTGTCAGAGAGGAGGCGTTCTACCACTAAGAAAAAACTGTGGTGAGATTAGACTTAAACGATGCCAGCCCCACGGAACAAACAAACACCGAAGTCTGTCTCTCTGTACCCCTCTTTCTCCTGTCTCATCACCTGTGTTTTTCAGGAATCATCTTGAGGAAGAGGGATTGAGCTCCCCTGATGTTCTCCCTATTGTACCCATACCTTTGATGTCCAGGGGAAGACAGGACACTGATAAATTATACATATATTTTGTACTTCTCCCCACATACCTGTCTTTCTGATAGATTAATTCATGTTTTAACAAAATTTGCTGAATTCACTCACACAGGCATTGCAGAAAATACCTTACTCGTCTGGCGGATCTGTTCCTCCTCTCTTTCTTTTTCATTGCAGCCTAGGTGGTTTCGGTTAGGTGCTGCTCCACAGAGATGCCTCAGGTGATGACAGAAGGTCTTGGTTAGGTGCTGCTCCATAGAGATGCCTCAGGTGATGACAGAAGGTATTGGTTAGGTGCTGCTCCACAGAGATGCCTCAGGGTATGACAGAAGGTATTGGTTAGGTGCTGCTCCACAGAGATGCCTCAGGGGATGACAGAAGGTATTGGTTAGGTGCTGCACCACAGAGATGCCTCAGGGGATGACAGAAGGTCTTGGTTAGGTGCTGCTCCACAGAGATGCCTCAGGGGATGACAGAAGGTCTTGGTTAGGTGCTGCTCCACAGAGATGCCTCAGGGGATGCCAGAAGGTCTTGGTTAGATGCTGCTCCACAGAGATGCCTCAGGGGATGACAGAAGGTCTTGGTTAGGTGCTGCTCCACAGAGTTGCCTCAGGGGATGACAGAAGGTCTTGGTTAGGTGCTGCTCCACAGAGACACTGCAGGGCTTGGTACGATCAGGTGCTGAGATGGTTTCCTGACATTTGCTGGAATGAGAATTCTCTCTCTTCTGGAATTCTAGGGGTGCGATTACGATCCAATCTGTGAGTTTTAGCAGTCTGGTTATCTTTGATGGCCAAAGTACTAATTCTGATGAGATACTCTGGGGGATTGCTTTACGGGGGATCCTAGAGCATTGAATGATGGTCTATGTTGTTCATGAGTTCTGATGTGTCAAAACCTTTGATGCACAAGTTTGCTATTTGGTCTTCACCAGTGCTTTGTTTGTAAATCGGGAGGTCCCAGAACACATAGTGACCGTGACGATGGGAGGGGTGGCTCTGAGGCTCTGGGAACACATAGTGACCATGACGATGGGAGGTGAGGCTCTGAGGTCCCAGAACACATAGTGACCGTGACGATGGGAGGGGTGGCTCTGAGGCTCTGGGAACACATAGTGACCATGACGATGGGAGGGGAGGCTCTGAGGTACCAGGAACACATAGTGACCGTGACGATGGGAGGGGTGGCTCTGAGGCCCTGGGAACACATAGTGACCATGACAATGGGAGGGGAGGCTCTGAGGTCCCAGAACACATAGTGACCGTGACGATGGGAGGGGTGGCTCTGAGGCCCTGGGAACACATAGTGACCATGACGATGGGAGGGGAGGCTCTGAGGTCCCAGAACACATAGTGACCGTGACGATGGGAGGGGTGGCTCTGAGGCCCTGGGAACACATAGTGACCATGACGATGGGAGGGGAGGCTCTGAGGTACCAGGAACACATAGTGACCGTGACAACAACGGGAGGGGGGGCTCTGAGGTCCCAGAACACACAGTGACTGTGATGATGGGGGTGGGGGGCTTTGAGGTACCGGAAAAGTGTCAAGCAGAACATAGCAAACAAGTAGCCTACTGTCTACGGTGGTGTAACGGACAGCACACTCCAAGGTGCTGATAAATTCTAAGCATTTTCGACGTCACTGCAGTATGCCCACATACTTGAGTATAGCTGTGGGGCCTACACAAGTCTGAATTTCTTATAGCCTAATGTTGTAGATATAAATGTAGAGCAACATTTTCTGACAACGCTGCAGAACACCCGCCATACTCAGCTGTGGGGCTTGCAAGACCCCAATTTCATACAATTTTCAAGACATTCATGTAGCAGTAGAACAAATATCACAAAATCAGAATAAAACATGAAAATAATCAATGTTACAGCAGAATACACATATGAGAATATATAGGCCTCCTGCCTGTGTATTAACATGAAACACATACTCAGATTAACTTCACAGTACCAAATAGGTTTGTAAAGGAAAAAGATGTTCCTACCTTCGTTTTCAAAGCCTCCCACAATGACTCTTCCTATGTCAAGTCAATTTAAGTCCTGAGATTCAACTTCTTGCTCAAAGCTATGAGGGGGCATGTGACTGTATTGTTTAGCCTCCATTTATTTTGTTAACCTGGGTGTTTTTTCATAGGGTTTTTGTTGTAGTTTTTTGTTGTTTACGTTTGATGCGGAGGATGTTAGTTTACTGTACATTCTACCCAGTCTTTTGCAGGTTTAATCCCTCCAGTCGTTTCTAGACACAAGCTCCCTGCCTTTTTGCATCTTGTGCAGCCCAACTTTGAGTTCTGCATTGTAATCCAGGGGTTATTATACATTTTCTTGTTGTTGAACTGCAAATTGCACCTGCTCTGAGCACTTCTTCAGGGGATGCACTGCCCCCCCCCCCCCCCCCCCAGCTCCCCGTCTCCCTCTCCTGCTGAGTGGGATTCGCTAGTAGGCCTACTAACTAGTAGAGGTGGTGATGCTGAACTGGCGCGATTAGCAGCGCTGCTAGCTAAGGCATCGCCATCATCAACAATTTGCCCCTCACTCCTCTCCTCCGGCACTGACAGTTTTCTGGCTCGTTCTGAGTTCGATTCACCATCTGTCTCTGGATTATTTTTGGGACTTGAAAATGTCGTCAAACTCGATTGCTTTTTCTTATTACATTTTTTCTTATTCAATTCAAATTCAGTAGGTCGACGCCTTGCCTAAGCTACGTGACGTAATCACACGTGGACGTCTTCACTAGCTGACCACCACTACCAAGACCTGTGTCAAGATCAGTTACTTACCCCACCGCTCCTCCCCATAACTGCTATCTACAAATAAGAGAGCAGGTCTGGGATCAGTGTGGCAGGATTGGATGATTAAATTGAAGGATCACCTTTTACATGATGGTCTTTCTGGGTTGTGGGAGAAATAACAAGGAGGTACCTTTATTTAATGCTGATCGCTTTTATTAGAATGTCTACAGTGCGAACAAGTGAAATAATGAATGAAGAGCGAGATGTACCAGATCCTTTTATTAGAATGTCTACAGTGCGAACAAGTGAAATAATGAATGAAGAGCGAGATGTACCAGATCCTTTTATTAGAATGTCTACAGTGCGAACAAGTGAAATAATGAATGAAGAGCGAGATGTACCAGATCCTTTTATTAGAATGTCTACAGTGCGAACAAGTGAAATAATGAATGAAGAGCGAGATGTACCAGATCCTTTTATTAGAATGTCTACAGTGCGAACAAGTGAAATAATGAATGAAGAGCGAGATGTACCAGATCCTTTTATTAGAATGTCTACAGTGCGAACAAGTGAAATAATGAATGAAGAGCGAGATGTACCAGATCCTTTTATTAGAATGTCTACAGTGCGAACAAGTGAAATAATGAATGAAGAGCGAGATGTACCAGATCCTTTTATTAGAATGTCTACAGTGCGAACAAGTGAAATAATGAATGAAGAGCGAGATGTACCAGATCCTTTTATTAGAATGTCTACAGTGCGAACAAGTGAAATAATGAATGAAGAGCGAGATGTACCAGATCCGGACAGGTGCCGGAACAAACAAACAAACAAACAAACAAACAAACAAAGTCAAATCTGATAGGTGCCGGATCCTCAAATGAAGCACTGGTCTTCACCTTGAAATCTGCATTGTTCCAGGGACTTGTTGCAAACTCCCAAACAGGTGTGAAAATAACAAGTGCAAATAAGTGAATTTAACATTTTTCTGGGGTTACGTTATGCTGAAATCTTTAGCTGGCAAGACTTGATTAACCATGATTTTTATTACTTCACTGTTCGCACTGTAGACATTCTAATAACACTTAGGTACAGTTTTCACCACTCACACACACTTTAATCCATCTCCTCCTTCGGTTCACCAGCATAATACACTGCTAAGGCCTTGCTTTGTCCAGGCAGATCCAGGCAGGGCGTATTTGCATATTGAGAGAGAGAGCACGGCTACGGATACGGCTACGGCTACGGATACGGCTACGGCTACAGCTACGGCTACAGCTACGGCTACAGCTACGGCTACGGCTACGGCTACAGCTACGGCTACAGCTACGGATACGGCTACGGCTACGGCTACGGCTACAGCTACGGCTGATCGATGGCACTTGTTTCAACTGCACTTGCCCAAAGCCATTATGACACTTGGCGCTGCCGTTTTGGCCGACGGATACCTGACTTATTGTGCCTTTTGAATAAAGGGCAGGGCTCCAGCTTTAATGCTTCAGTGTTTACTGTAGACACAGAATCATAGGCCAGGCGACCAGCCGACCTGAGATTGGCTTTTAGACCTGGTAGGTAATCTCACTAAATCACTTGTGTTGATTTATTTTTGTCTGTATTTTATAATTGTATGGACGTATTGTTGTTGTAGTTAGTGCTGTTTGGGAAAATTATGTTAACGTCTAAGAATTGTAAGGCGGATGAAGCAACGCTGGTTTTGTACAGTAAATATGAGCATCGTCTGGTGGTGGAGCAGAAAGCCTTGTTCAATGTCAGAACTCCATTTAGGCTCTTAGATCCGTGTCAGTGGTGGAAAAAATACTCAATTGTCATACTTGAGTAAAAGTAAATATTCCTGAACAGAAAATTACTCAAGTGAAAGTTACCCAGTAAAATACTACTTGAGTAAAAGTCTAAAAGTATCTGGTTTTAAATGTAATTAAGTACAGTGATAGAAAAGTACTAAATTGTCATACTTGAGTAAAAGTTCAAAGTAAAAGTAAATCAACTTATATTAAGCAAACTAGATGGCACTATTTTCACATAATTTACAAACACAGTAGCTGTGTTTTGTGAGTCCGCCAGATCAGAGGCAGTAGGGATGACAAAACGTTATATTGATCAGTGCCATAATTGTGTCCTGTTTGAGCATTTTAAACATAACATAAGTACTTTTGGCTGTCAGGGAAAATATAAAGAGGAAAACGTACATTATTTTCTTTAGGAATGTAGTGAAGTAAAAGTAAAAGTTGTCAAAAATATAAATATTAAAGAAAAGTACAGATACACCCCCAAAAACTACTTAAGTAGTACTTTGAAGTATTACTTCAGTACTTTACACCACTGGTCAGTGGTTAATATAGTTGCCGGTTATAATATAGGTTGTTATCAGGTCTGTGGTTTCTAATTGAATTCCAGCCAGCAACTGCTGTACACACACGTGTCAGCTCTTCATTTTCCTCAGTTATAGTGATCGATGTGAGTTCAATCAGTTAGCAGAGCTGCTTGATACAATCAACCTTGTGATTTTGATTTGATTTGAGATTGGGTAACCCTGTGTCCGCCTCATTCTCCTCACATCAGAGTCTGATTCTCTATAATTAAATCTCTAATAACCAGCCAATCCAAATCAATACTGTGTTTGTATGCATTGTCTATGTTACACGCTCTCTTCCCTTTTAGAATCTGCTGAGCGATGGGGGAGGTCAAGTTTCCATCTTTATTATTCGTAGCTGTCTGTTTACCACCACAGACCGATGTTGGCACTAAGTCCATACTCAACCAGCAGTATAAGTCCATAACAAAGCAAGATAATTATCATCCAGAATCGGAGTGGCCGAGGACTTTAATGCAGGCAAACTTAAATGAGTTTTACCTCATTTCTACCAGCATGTCACATGTGCAACGAGAGGAAAAATAAACTCCAGACCACCTTTAGTCCACATACAGAGACGCATACAAAGCTCTCCCTTGCCCTCCACTTGGCAAATCTGACCATAATTATATCCTCCTGATTCTTGCTTACAAGCAAAAACTAAAGCAGGAAGTACCATTGAATCGCTCAGTATGGAAGTGGTCAGATGACACGGATGCTACACTGCAGGACTGTTTTCCTAGCACAGACTGGAATATGTTCCTGGATTCATCCAATGGCATTGAGGAGTATACTACCTCAGTCATCGGCTTCATCAATAAGTGCATCGACCATGTCGTCCCCACAGTGACCGTACGTACATTTCCCAACCAGAAGCCATGGATTTCAGGCAACATCAGCATCAAGCTAAAGGCTAAAGTTGCTGCTTTCAAGGATGGGACACTAATCCGGACGCCTATAAGAAAACCCGCTATGCCGTCAGACGAACCATTGAACAGGCAAAGCGTCAATACAGGACTAAGATCGAATCGTACTACACCGGCTCTGACGCTCGTCGGATGTGGCAGGGCTTGCAAACTATTATGGACTACAAAGGGAAACCCATCCACCAGCTGCTCAGTGACGCGAGCATACCTGACGAGCTAAATGCCTTTCATGCTCGCTTCGGGGTAAGTAACACTGAAGCATGCATGAGCGCACCAGCTGTCCGGACGATGTGAGCAAGACCTTTAAACAGATCAACATTCACAAAGTCACAGGGCCAGATGGATTGCCAGGACGTGTACTCAAAGCATGCACAGACCAACTGGCAAGTGTCTTCATTGACATTTTCAACCTCTCCCTGACAGAGTCTGTAACGCCTACATGTTTCAAGCAGAGCAGCATAGTCCCTGTGCCCAAGTAAGTGACGGTATCCTGCCTAAATGATTACCTCCCCATAGCACTCAGGTCAGTAGCCATGAAGTGATTTGAAAGGGTGGTCATGGCTCACATCAACAGCATCATCCCGGATACCCTCGACCCAATCCAATTCGCATACCGCCCCAGCAGATCCACAGATGACACAATCTCAATCGCACTCCACACTGCCCTCTCCCACCTGGACAAAAGAAACACCTATGTGAGAATGTTGTTCATTGACTACAGCTCAGCGTTCAACACCATAGTGCCCTCAAAGCTCATCACTAAGCTATTTACCCTGGGAATAAACACCTCCCTCTGCAACTGGATCCTGGACTTCCTGACAGGCCGCCCACCAGGTGGTATGGTTAGGCAGCAACACATCCGCCTCGCTGATCCTAAACACTGGGGCCCCTCAGGGGTGCATGCTTAGTCCTCTCCTGTACTCTCCGTTCCCCCACAACTGTGTGGCCAAATACGATTCCAACACCATCATTAAGTTTGCTGACGACACAACAGCAACGATGAGACAGCCTATAGGGAGGTGGTCAGAGACGTGGCAGTGTGGTGGCAGGACAACAACCTCTCCCTCAAAGTGAGCAATACAAAGGAGCTGATCGTGGACTACAGGAAAAGGCGGGCTGAACAGGCCCCCATTAACATCGAGGGGGCTATAGTGGAGATGGGGACGAGTTTCAAGTTCCTTGGTGCCCACATCACCAATCATCTATCATGGTCCAGACACAGCCAGACAGTGGTGAAGAGGGCAAAACAACACCTTTTCCCCCTCAGGAGACTGAAAAGATTTGGCATGGGTACCCAGATCCTCAAGAGGATCTGTTCCTGCCCCATTGAGAACATCCTGACTGGTTGCATCACTGCCTGGTATGGCAAATGCTCGGCATCTGACCGTAAGGCGCTACAGAGAGTAGTTTGTACGGCTCAGTACATCACTAAGGCCAAGCATCCTGGCATCTAGAACCTATATACTAGGCTGTGACCCTAGTCAGACTGTTCTCTCTGCTACCGCACGGCAAGCGGTACCAGACCGCCAAATCTAGGACCAAAAGGCTCCTTAATAGCTTTTAAATAAGTCTGTGGAACAATTAATCAAATGGCCTCCTGGACTATTTACATTGACACCCCCCATCCCCCCACCCCATTTGTTTTTACACTGCTGCTACTCGTATCTATGCATGGTCATACATCTATGCATGGTCACTACCCCTACCTACATGTACAAAATGACCTCGACTAAAGTTACCTCGATTAACCGCAACTTGATTCAGTACCGGTACCCTCTGTATTTTGCCTCGTTATTGTTATTTTATTGTTTATTTTTTATAGTTTTTTACTTTAGTTTATTTGGTAAATATTTTCTTAACTCTTTATTGAACTGCATTGTTGGTTAAGGGCTTGTAAGTAAGCATTTCACGGTAAAGTCTACACCTGTTGTTTGATTTGATTTAAATTGAATTAACAAAAAATCACTGCCCAATCTAGAATGCTATTTGATCCTAAACAGAGAGTACACCGTGGCAGAATACCTGACCACTATGACCGACCCAAAATTAAGGAAAGCTTTCACTATGTACAGACTCATAGCCTTGCTATTGAGAAAGGTCGCCGTAGGCAGACATGGTCTCAAGAGACGACAGGCTATGTGCTCACTGCCCACAAAAGGAGCTGGAAACTGAGCTGTATTTCCTAACCTCCTGCCAAATGTATGACCCTATTAGAGACACATATTTCCCTCAAATTACACAGACAAACACATTGTGCAATCACAGCAGCAAAATTTGTGACCTGTTGCCACAAGAAAAGTGCAACCAGTGAAGAACAAACGCCGTTGTAAATACAACCTATATTTATGTTTATTTATTTTCCCTTTTGTGCTTGAACTATTTGCACATTGCTACAACACTGTATATAATATATACATAATACATAATATGACATTTGAAATGTCTTTATTCTTTTGGAACATGTGTGGGTGTAATATTGACTATTCACTATTTACTGTTTATTTCACTTTTGTGTATCCATTTCACTTGCTTTGACAATGTAAACATACATTTCCCATGCCATTAAAGCCCTTTGAATTAAAATGAAATGAATTGAGAGAGGCGGTGGACGAGCATGGGGGGGCGGGGGAGGAGAGAGAGGGGCGGGGGAATAGAGAGAGGGGCGGTGGACGAGCAAGGGGGGGCGTGGGAGGAGAGAGAGGGGCGGTGGAGAGAGAGGGGCGGGGGAGTAGAGAGAGGGGCGGTGGAGAGAGAGAGGGGCGGGGAGAGAGAGAGGGGCGGGGGAGGAGAGAGAGGGGCGGTGGAGAGAGAGAGGGGCGGGGGAGGAGAGAGAGGGGCGGGGGAGGAGAGAGAGGGGCGGGGGAGGAGAGAGAAGGGCGGTGGAGAGAGAGAGAGGGGCGGCGGAGGAGAGAGAGGGGCGGGGGAGGAGAGAGAGGGGCTTTGGAGAGAGAGAGAGGGCAGGTGGAGAGAGAGAGGGGCGGTGGAGAGAGAGAGAGGGGTGGGGGAGGAGAGAGAGGGGCGGTGGAGAGAGAGAGAGGGGTGGAGAGAGAGAGGCGGTGGGGAGAGAGAGTAGGTGGAGGAGATAAAAACAGAGTGGTATGACGAGAGAGAGAGAGAGAGAGAGAGAGAGAGAGAGAGAGAGAGAGAGAGAGAGAGAGAGAGTGAAAGGAGGTGGGTGAGAAAAGAAAGAGAATATGATTTTTGGGGGGAGAATTAACTGAACTGAAGGAGAGGGGGGGTTACACGGTAGTTGTGTCGCCCCCATCCTAGCCCTCCTCCAGTCTTATCAGATCCAGTGATAACAGAATATGCCAGATTACAGCATCCCAGTGCCAGTTACTTGTTGAGCAGGCTTATCAATTTAAGATGCATAATTATTCCTCCTGTTCAACATGTTGTGCATGATTAATAATTTCATTGTGTTATAAAAAATATCAATAAATCCCCTTGCTCTTTCTATCATAATCTTTTTTTATATATATACATGTATAGATTTCTATTTTTCATTTTTATATATTTTTGCCTCATAGAGGGCCCCACATGCAGGCGAAGTCACATGTTCCCTGGTGATTTGGCCTGATTGCATTAAAGAGATTTTACAGAGAACTGAGTCTCTACTGCATTACAGAGGCTATTTGAAACACATGTGGGTTATTCAGAGAGCACATGTGCATTACAGAGACTATTCATGACACACCTGCCATATGCTTTACAGCATTACAGTGGTAGTATGTCATGTAAAATGTAAATGTAATACTCGCCATATTGGGGGGTAATTGTCTCTGGTTTGGATCCAACCATTAACCTCCGTTCCCAAGACGGGCACACTAGCATCAATGAAGTCATGGGTGTATTTTCACCAAGGACAGAATGGCTAGAGTACAGTATCACTGCTACAGTAACAATAACATGTGATGATTCAGCTCTAATGTACTCAGAGGTGTTCTTCTCTCACTCGGAGGTGTCCTTCTCTCACTTGAAGGTGGGCTTTCTCTTACTCCGAGGTGTTCTTCTCTCACTCGGAGGTGTCCTTCTCTCACTCGGAAGTGTCCTTCTTTCACGAAGATGTGTTCTTCTCTCATTCGGAGGTGTCTTTCTCTAACTCAGATGTGTTTTTTTCTCACTCGGAGGTGTCCTTCTCTCACTCGGAGGTGTTCTTCTTTCACGAAGATGTGTTCTTCTCTCATTCGGAGGTGTCTTTCTCTAACTCAGATGTGTTTTTCTCTCACTCGGAGGTGTCCTTCTCTCATTCAGATGTGTCCCTCTCTCACTTGGAGGTGTCCTTCTCTCAATCAGAGGTGACCTTCTGTCAATCGGAGGTGACCTTCTCTCACTTGGAGGTGTCTTTCTCTTACTCAAAGGTGTCCTTCTCTCACTCAGATGTGTCCTCCTCTCACTTGGGGGTGTCCTCCTCTTACTCAGAGGTGACCTTCTCTCAATCGGATGTGACCTTCTGTCAATCTGAGGTGACCTTCTCTCGCTTGGAGGTGTCTTTCTCTTATTCAGAAGTGTCCTACTCTCACTCCGAGGTGTCCTTCTCTCACCCGGAGGTGACCTTCTCTAACTTGGATGTGTCTTTCTCTCACTCTGAGGTGTCCTTCTCTCACTCTGAGGTGACCTTCTCTCTCTTGGAGGTGTACTTCTCTCAATAGGAGGTGTCCTTTTCTTACTCTGAGGTGTTCTTCTCTCACTCGGAGGTGACCTTCTCTCTCTTGGAGGTGTCCTTCTCTCACTAGGAGGTGTCCTTCTCTTACTCTGAGGTGTTCTTCTCTCACTTGGAGGTGTCCTTCTCTCACTCGGAGATGTTCCTTCTCTCACTAGGAGGTGTCCTTCTCTCACTCAGATGTGTCCTTCTCTCACTTGGAGGTGACCTTCTCTCACTCGCAGGTGTTCTTCTCTCACTCGGAGGTGTCCTTCTCTCACTCTGAGGTGTTCTTCTCTCACTCTGAGGTGTTCTTCTCTCACTCTGAGGTGTCCTTCTCTCACTAGGAGGTGTTCTTCTCTCACTTGGAGGTGTCCTTCTCTCACTAGGAGGTGTCCTTCTCTCATTCAGATGTGTCCTTCTCTCAATTGGAGGTGTCCTTCTCTCACTCACAGGTGTTCTTCTCTCACTAGGAGGTGTCCTTCTCTCACTCGGAGGTGTTCTTCTCTCACTAGGAGGTGTCCTTCTCTCACTAGGAGGTGTCCTTCTCTCACTCGGAGGTGTCCTTCTCTCACTAGGAGGTGTCCTTCTCTCACTAGGAGGTGTCCTTCTCTCACTAGGAGGTGTCCTTCTCTCACTAGGATGTGACCTTCTCTCACTAGGAGGTGTCCTTCTCTCACTAGGAGGTGTCCTTCTCTCACTCGGAGGTGTCCTTCTCTCACTAGGAGGTGTCCTCCTCTCACTAGGATGTGACCTTCTCTCACTAGGAGGTGTCCTTCTCTCACTAGGGGGTGTCCTTCTCTCACTCGGAGGTGTTCTTCTCTCACTAGGAGGTATCCTTCTCTCACTCTGAGGTGTTCTTCTCTCACTAGGAGGTGTCTTTCTCTTAATGAGGACTGTCAACCATTACATTCAGAGACGTAGCTTTAAAATCTAGATCTCTTTATTCATGAACAAGGTCCAACCGAAATGTGCCTTCTGCTTAATCCCAACCCACCGAAAGACACGACTACATACACAGGTTGAAGAGGTTGGAGCAGGAGGCTACTACACTGACCGGCCGCTCTCACAACGCATCGGCACACAACGCATCTTCTAGGATTTGATGCCAGCAACCCTCCAGTTGCCAGCTGACTTCCAGACAGATTTTTATCATCAGATCCGGGTTTTGAACTGGTAACCCTCCGTTACCCTTTGACAGATACCTGCCAGCTACCTGCAAGCCTGCAACCTACGTAAGAGGTATGGGAGAAGAGTCATTACAAGAGGAAGGTCGCAGCACTTCAGCACCTGTTCCCACTCTAATCTTTTAAACCAGCACGGAATACGGAATAAAAAGACCTTCTAGAATGTGACCGGAATATTCCAGCGAATGCCGATATGTTATCGTATCTAGGTTAGGAAGTGTTCCTGGTTAGCAAACAGAACTACCACTGAGAATAAATACACACTATCGAAGGGTAAATATAGTTTTTAAGTGTCCTGTGTACTTCACAGTGTTGTAAAGTGCCCCTCTAATGTAAAGTATATTGTAATAAGAATGAGTTGGTTACATAATGCTGTGTGGGTTATTGTCTTTTTGAAGACAAAGTTTTATAGCTCACTAATATTGAATCACGGTAGTCTGGGGAGACGTTAGTGGCCCGTCGTGTGCGAGAGGGAAAGTGTGGTGTTCATGCATCCACGCCTGTATGTGAAGCTCATAAATACAGCAAGTTTAATGTTTAATTTCCCTACCACATTTACAGCTTCCTCTGTTCTCTCATTGCTATTGTTAGCATATGGCTACAGACAGCAAGGACGGGACCCTCAGCCAGTGAAAAAGCATAAAAAAATATGTGTTTTATTTATTTAACCTTTATTTAACTAGGCAAGTCAGTTGTGAACAAATTATTATTTACAATGACGGTCTACCCCAGCCAAACTCTAACATGGATGACGCTGGGCCAATTGTGCACCGCCCTATGGGACTCCTAATCACGGCCGGTTGTGATAAAGCCTGGAATCACTTACCGGGTGTCTGTAGTGACGCCTCTAGCACTGAGATGCAGTGCCTCAGACCGCTGGGCCAATCGGGAGCCCAGTACGTATGTTAGAGAAGCTCACTGTTAAGACTGATCTTTTTTATCAGGAAAAGAAAGAGAGAGAAAAGAGACAGTGGAGTTTGATATTCACTTCAAATGCTGACATACTCCTCCCCGTATTGTCTTTTCAAACATGTCTCTCAGACTGCAGTCTGCTGAATAGTCTGAATATTTCATCAACACAAATACATCTTTGCCTCTCTCTCTCTCTCTCTCTCTCTCTCTCTCTCTCCTGAACGTCTAATTTCATTAAAACCACATCAAAGAAGTAAAAGCTGGACATTGTTGTGAATGTTTCTATAACACATGGAAGTGGAAGTACCAGTCTAGTCCTTAGACTAGACAACCCTCTGTTGTCCCTTAGATTCTCATCAAAACCTCCAAAAATATTTTCATGTTCAGGTTATGCCTTGTTGACCTGGAATAACCATATAAGGCATGTATCCATCAGCCCTGTCAGCCAATCACTCTTCATCATCTACAGTTTGAACCCGGGGGGGGGGTAGACAGCATGAATGAGTAGACAGCAAATAGTTAATATTTGCTCTGTTTGTGATATGTTTATAACATTTGTATCACAAACCGATTTTTGAGAGCGTTTTAGAAGAGGCATGTATAGGTCTAACAATGTTGACTTTCATAAATTGTTTGCGATACAAATGTTAAAAACATATTGAAATATCCAATGAAGTTTCTATGTGAGAATTTCCAGAACAATCTGATCCGGCATGGAATCGTCCATTTCTATCCGGGAACCTTAAAGTACATTGGACGCAGCAATTTTACTGACAAACAGACAGGAACCTTGACAGCCATGCGATTGTTAATCCCTGCCACTCTTGGTAGAACGGAGTCCTCGTATCCTTAGCAACATACTGTAGTCATAGCACAATATTTTCCAACCCTGGTCCTCTAGTTACCCCAACAGCCCAACCCTGGTCATCTAGTTACCCCAACAGCCCAACCCTGGTTCTCCAGTACACATTTTTATTGTAAACCTGGAAAAGCACACCTGATTAAACGTGTCAACTAATCATCAATCCCTCAATGAGTTGGATAAGGTTTGTTTGTTTACAACAAAAACGGTGTAGTGTTGGAGGTACTGGAGGACCAGGGTTGGGTAACTGGTACACAGTGTTGGAGGTGCTGGAGGACCAGGGTTGGGTAACTGGTACACAGTGTTGGAGGTGCTGGAGGACCAGGGTTGGGTAACTGGTACACAGTGTTGGAGGTACTGGAGGACCAGGGTTGGGTAACTGTGCAGTATTGGAGGCACTGGAGGACCAGGGTTGGGTAACTGGTACACAGTGTTGGAGGTACTGGAGGACCAGGGTTGGGTAACTGTGCATTGTTGGGGGTACTGTAGGACCAGGGTTGGGTAACTGGTACACAGTGTTGGAGGTACTGGAGGACCCGGGTTTGGTAACTGGTACACAGTGTTGGAGGTACTGGAGGACCAGGGTTGGGTAACTGTGTAGTGTTGGGGATACTGGAGGACCAGGGTTGGGTAACTGGTACACAGTGTTGGAGGTACTGGAGGACCAGGGTTGGGTAACCGTGTATTGTTGGAGGTCCTGGAGGACCAAGGTTGGGTAACTGTGTACTGTTGGAGGTACTGGAGGACCAGGGTTGGGTAACTGGTACACAGTGTTGGAGGTGGACAATGCTAGGTAAAGCTCCACCGTATCTCAGCTCACTGGTCACAATAACAACACCCAACCGTAGCACGCGCTCCAGCAGGTATATCTCACTGGTCATCCCCAAAGCCAACACCTGCTTTGACCGCCTTTCCTTCCAGTTCTTTGCTGCCAGTGACTGGAACGAATTGCAAAAATCGTTGAAACTGGAGACTTATATTTCCCTCACTAACTTTAAACATCAGCTATCTAAGCAGATAATCGATCGCTGCAGCTGTACATAACCCATCTGTAAATAGCCCACCCAATCTACCTACCTCATCTCCATACTGTTTTTATTTACTTTTCTGCTCTTTTGCTCACCAGTGTTTCTACTTGCACATCATCATCTGCTCATCTATCACTCCAGTGTTCATTTGCTAAATTGTAATTACTCCGCTACTATGGCCTATTTATTGCCTTACCTCCTCACGCCATTTGCACACACTGTAGACTATAGACTTTTATTGACTGTATGTTTTGTTTATTCCATGTGTAACTCTGTGTTGTGTCGAATTGCTACGCTTTATCTTGGCCGGGTCACAGTTGTAAATGAGAACTTGTTCTCAACTAGCTTACCTGGTTAAATAAAGGTGAAATAAAATAAATAAATAAAAGTGTTGGGGTACTGCAGGACCAGGGTTGGGTAACTGTGTAGTGTTGGGGGTACTGCAGGACCAGGGTTGGGTAACTGTGTAGTGTTGGGGGACTGCAGGACCAGGGTTGGGTAACAGTGTAGTGTTGGGGGTACTGCAGGACCAGGGATGGCTAACTGTGTAGTGTTGGGGGACTGCAGGACCAGGGTTGGGTAACTGTGTAGTGTTGGGGGACTGCAGGACCAGGGTTGGGTAACTGGTACACAGTGTTGGGGTACTGCAGGACCAAGGTTGGGTAACTGGTACACAGTGTCGGGGCACTGCAGGACCAAGGTTGGGTAACTGTGTAGTGTTGGGGTACTGCAGGACCAGGGTTGGGTAACTGGTACACAGTGTTGGGGTACTGCAGGACCAGGGTTGGGTAACTGGTACACAGTGTTGGGGTACTGCATGACCAGGGTTGGGTAACTGTGTAGTGTTGGGGTACTGCATGACCAGGGTTGGGTAACTGTGTAGTGTTGGGGTACTGCAGGACCAGGGTTGGGTAACTGTTACACAGTGTTGGGGTACTGCATGACCAGGGTTGGGTAACTGTGTAGTGTTGGGGTACTGCAGGACCAGGGTTGGGTAACTGTGTAGTGTTGGGGTACTGCAGGACCAGGGTTGGGTAACTGGTACACAGTGTTGGGGTACTGCAGGACCAGGGTTGGGTAACTGTGTAGTGTTGGGGTACTGCAGGACCAGGGTTGGGTAACTGGTACACAGTGTTGGGGTACTGCAGGACCAGGGTTGGGTAACTGGTACACAGTGTTGGGGTACTGCAGGACCGGGGTTGGGTAACTGTGTAGTGTTGGGGTACTGCAGGACCAGGGTTGGGTAACTGGTACACAGTGTTGGGGTACTGCAGGACCAGGGTTGGGTAACTGGTACACAGTGTTGGGGTACTGCAGGACCAGGGTTGGGTAACTGTGTAGTGTTGGGGTACTGCAGGACCAGGGTTGGGTAACTGGTACACAGTGTTGGGGTACTGCAGGACCAGGGTTGGGTAACTGGTACACAGTGTTGGGGTACTGGAGGACCAGGGTTGGGTAACTGGTACACAGTGTTGGGGTACTGCAGGACCAGGGTTGGGTAACTGTTACACAGTGTTGGGGTACTGCATGACCAGGGTTGGGTAACTGTGTAGTGTTGGGGTACTGCAGGACCAGGGTTGGGTAACTGTGTAGTGTTGGGGTACTGCAGGACCAGGGTTGGGTAACTGGTACACAGTGTTGGGGTACTGCAGGACCAGGGTTGGGTAACTGTGTAGTGTTGGGGTACTGCAGGACCAGGGTTGGGTAACTGGTACACAGTGTTGGGGTACTGCAGGACCAGGGTTGGGTAACTGGTACACAGTGTTGGGGTACTGCAGGACCGGGGTTGGGTAAATGTGTAGTGTTGGGGTACTGCAGGACCAGGGTTGGGTAACTGGTACACAGTGTTGGGGTACTGCAGGACCAGGGTTGGGTAACTGGTACACAGTGTTGGGGTACTGCAGGACCAGGGTTGGGTAACTGTGTAGTGTTGGGTTACTGCAGGACCAGGGTTGGGTAACTGGTACACAGTGTTGGGGTACTGGAGGACCAGGGTTGGGTAACTGGTACACAGTGTTGGGGTACTGCAGGACCAGGGTTGGGTAACTGTGTAGTGTTGGGGTACTGCAGGACCAGGGTTGGGTAACTGTGTAGTGTTGGGGTACTGCAGGACCAGGGTTGGGTAACTGTGTAGTGTTGGGGTACTGCAGGACCAGGGTTGGGTAACGGGTACACAGTGTTGGGGTACTGCTGGACCAGGGTTGGGTAACGGGTACACAGTGTGGGGGTACTGCAGGACCAGGGTTGGGTAACACAGATCTAGCAGATATACCCTTATTTTTAATGTCTGTCACATTATGTCTTTGATGTTAAAATAAAGGTTCAAAAAAGTGATCCTCTCTAATATGTCAGATCCCTTTGGGGAGATCCTGCCGGTTATGGTTGGAGTTGATGGTGGCGGCTGGTGGGGACAGCGGATTGGCAGGGCGGTCGGCGTGGTGACAGAGGGTCAATTTTCCCCATGACTAGTCTTTATATCTGTCGTGCAGCACGGTACATCACTCCCATTGATTTGTCCCTCACCCATAAAGTCGTTATGCACAGCGGCCACAAACTATCATCACAGCTATCTACTTTTCTTAATCCATTCCCCTTGCAATGTGGGTTGGTCGCTGGCCTGGGATGGACTATAGGAGGAGGCTGTGTTATTAGAATAAGACGTTTAAATTCATTATATCATATCATTGCCCCTGTGTGTTGACAAGCAGTGGGATAATGTGTTGGTTGACCTTCACCTTGCCTCCCAGCCAGCAGTTGGTGTAGAATGCACATCAGCCCTCAGATGAGTGTGTGCTTCTCTATTCCACATCAAATAAATTGAGCGAGAGAGAGAGCGAGAGAGACTGAGAGAGAGAGAGAGAGACTGAGAGAGAGACAAACAGAGCGAGAGTGAGAGAGAAAGAGTGAGAGAGAGAAAGAGAAAGAGAAAGAGAGAGAGAGAGAGAGAGAGAGAGAGAGAGAGAGAGAGAGAGAGAGAGAGAGAAAATAGCAATGCATCACCGTGGACAGGTCATTTGAACAGTGCAATGCTGCGTCTGAGTGTTCCGAGATTAGAGAGGCTAATAATTTCTGAGGGCCATGCTTTTGTGGTAATGTGACAGGCCGCGCTTTATATTTCAGCTAAAGCACAGCCTTTGTGGCGCTTAATTTTGCTTTAATGGAACTGCTGTGTTATTATCTGGCATTATTTAACACACATATATATATATATATATATATATATGTATGGACATGTCAAACACAACAACACCCCCCAAAACAGAATAGTGTAATTTAGAGTTGCTTCGTTTGAGATGGGGAGGTGTTGGGAGGTGGACGTTAAATGTAGGTCGTTGTTTGAAGGTTAAAAATAACATTTTGAGTTCTGAGATAGAGACATTATCTGAGGTAAGGTCGTTGTACCCATGGGTTTGCCAGTCAAATTGCCATGGTTAGAGGTAGAGGTCTTCAAGGGTCCAAAAAGTTGTCGAAATGGACCTGGGTCTTTTCCACCCTGGGTCTTTCCCACTCTGGGTCTTTTCCACCCTGGGTCTTTTCCACCCTGTGTCTTTCCCACCCTGGGTCTTTCCCACCCAGATATGCATCAATATCATTTTCATATAGAGACCCATTCCGAACGGAACCTGAGGAGAACTAGGCACATTCAACAGCAGAGCTACTTGGAGCTAATAAAGTGTGGGAGGTGGGAGAGAGATGTCGCTCCAGCAGAAGGGGGCGGGACCATACTGTGAGGGACATCAAATCAAAACAAATGATATTTGCCACATGAATACAACAGATGAAGACCTTACAGTGAAATAATGACTTACAAGCCCTTAACCTACAATGCAGTTTTAAGAAAATACCCCCACAAGTACGAGATAAGAGACATCAGTGTCAGGATAGTAGAGGTAATATGTACATGCAGTGACTACGCATTGATAATGCTTACTTACAAGTCCTTAACCAACAATGCAGTTAAGAAAAAAGATGTGTTAATTAAGTAGAAAATAGATAACAAAAAAAATAAGAAATAAAGTAACCAATAATTAAAGAGCAACAGTAAAATAACAGTTGCGAGGCTGTGGGTATATATATACAGCTATATACAGTGGGTATATATATACAGCTATATACAGTGGGTATATATATACAGCTATATACAGTGGGTATATATATACAGCTATATACAGTGGGTATATATATACAGCTATATACAGTGGGTATATATATACAGCTATATACAGTGGGTATATATATACAGCTATATACAGTGGGTATATATATACAGCTATATACAGTGGGTATATATATACAGCTATATACAGTGGGTATATATATACAGCTATATACAGTGGGTATATATATACAGCTATATACAGTGGGTATATATATACAGCTATATACAGTGGGTATATATATACAGCTATATACAGTGGGTATATATATACAGCTATATACAGTGGGTATATATATACAGCTATATACAGTGGGTATATATATACAGCTATATACAGTGGGTATATATATACAGCTATATACAGTGGGTATATATATACAGCTATATACAGTGGGTATATATATACAGCTATATACAGTGGGTATATATATACAGCTATATACAGTGGGTATATATATACAGCTATATACAGTGGGTATATATATACAGCTATATACAGTGGGTATATATATACAGCTATATACAGTGGGTATATATATACAGCTATATACAGTGGGTATATATATACAGCTATATACAGTGGGTATATATATACAGCTATATACAGTGGGTATATATATACAGCTATATACAGTGGGTATATATATACAGCTATATACAGTGGGTATATATATACAGCTATATACAGTGGGTATATATATACAGCTATATACAGTGGGTATATATATACAGCTATATACAGTGGGTATATATATACAGCTATATACAGTGGGTATATATATACAGCTATATACAGTGGGTATATATATACAGCTATATACAGTGGGTATATATATACAGCTATATACAGTGGGTACCGGTAAAGAATGAATGTGCGGGGGCACCGGTAGGTCGAGGTAATTGAGGTAATATGTACAAATAGGTAGAGTGACTATGCATAGATAATAACCAGGGAGTAGCAGCAGTGAAAAAGAGGGGAGGGGAACAATGCAAATAATCTGGGTAGGCATTTGATGAGTTTTGTGGCTTGGGAGTAGAAGCTGTTGTGAAGCCTTTTGGACCTAGACTTGGCGCTCCCGTACCGCATGCCGTACGATAGCAGAGAGAACAGTCTATGACTAGGAGTCTTTGAGAATTTTTAGGGCCTTCCTCTGACACCGCCTGGTATAGAGGTCCTAGATGGCAGGAAGCTTGGCCCCAGTGATGTACTGGAACGTACGCACTACCTTCTGTAGTGTCTTGCGGTCCATGATAGTTTGTTGAGGATGTACAGTCGTGGCCAAAAGTTTTGCGAATGACACAAATGTTAATTTCCACAAAGTTTGCTGCTTCAGTGTCTTTAGATGTTTTTGTCAGATAAGATAAGTGTCAAAGGCTTTTATTGAGAATTACATGAAGTTGA
This sequence comes from Oncorhynchus kisutch, assembly GCF_002021735.2. NCBI lineage: Eukaryota > Metazoa > Chordata > Actinopteri > Salmoniformes > Salmonidae > Oncorhynchus > Oncorhynchus kisutch. The sequence continues at coordinate 9,099,208 of NC_034187.2, forward strand.
TGCAAAGAGTCAATATTTGCAGTGTTGACCCTTCTTTTTCAAGACCTCTGCAATATGCCCTAGCATGCTGTCAATTAACTTCTGGGCCACATCCTGACTGATGTCAGCCCATTCTTGCATAATCAATGTCAGAATTTGTGGGTTTTTGTTTGTCCACCCACCTCGAGGATTGACCACAAGTTCTCAATGGGATTAAGGTCCGGGGAGTTTCCTGGCCATGGACACAAAATATTGATGTTTTGTTCCCCGAGCCACTTAGTTATCACTTTTTCCTTATGGCAAGGTGCTCCATCATGCTGGAAAAGGCATTGTCTGTCTCCAAACTGTTCCAAACTGTTCCTGGATGGTTGGGAGTAGTTGCTCTCGGAGGATGTGTTGGTACCATTCTTTATTCATGGCAAAATTGTGAGTGAGCCCACTCCCTTGGCTGAGAAGCAACCCCACACATGAATGGTCTCAGGATGCTTTACTGTTGGCATGACACAGGACTGATGGTAGCGCTCACCTTGTCACCTTTTTTCCGGATGCCACAAACAATCGGAAAGGGAATTCATCAGAGAAAATGACTACACCCCAGTCCTCAGCAGTCCAATCCCTTGACCTCCTGCAGAATATCAGTCTGTCCCTGATGTTTTTCCTGGAGAGAAGTGGCTTCTTTGCTGCCCTTCTTGACACCAGGCCATCGTCCAAAAGTCTTCGCCTCACTGTGCGTGCAGAATGCTCTCACACCTGCCTTCTGCCATTCCTGAGCAAGCTCTGTACTCCAGCCTTGTCCTCGTCAACATTCACACCTGTGTTAATGGGAGAATCACTGCCATGATGTCAGCTGGTCCTTTTGTGGCAGAGCTGAAATGCAATGTAAATGTTTTTGGGGGATTCAGTTCATTTGCATGGCAAAGAGGGACTTTGCAATTAATTGCAATTAATCTGATCACTCTTCATAACATTCTGGTGTATATGCAAATTTCCATCACACAAACTGAGGCAGCAAACTTTGTGAAAATGTATATTTGTGTTGTTCTCAATACTTTTAACCATGACTGTAGACACCGAGGGACTTGAAGCTATCAACCTGCTCCACTACAGCCCCATCGATGAGAATGGGGGCCTGTTCGGTCCTCATTTTCCTGTAGTCAACAATCATCTCCTGTGTCTTGATCACGTTGAGGGAGAGGTTGTTGTTCTGGCACCACATGACCATGTCTCAGCCTATAAGGAGAAGGTCAGTCTCATAGTTGTCGGTGATCAGGCCTACCGCTGTTGTGTCATCAGCAAACTTAATGATGGTGTTGGAGCCTTGCCTGGCCGTGCAGTCATGAGTGAACAGGGAGTACAGGAGGAGACTGAGCATGCACCCCTGAGGGGCCACTGTGTTGAGGTTCAGCCTGGCGGATGTGTTGTTACCTATCCTTACCACCTGGTGGTCAGCACTATGGTGTTGAACGATGAGCTTTATTCAATGAATATCATTCTCAAATAGGTGTTGCTTTTGTCCAGGTGTGAAAGCGCAGTGTGGAGTGCAATAGAGACTGCATCATCTGTGGATCTGTTGGAGCGGTATGCAAATTGGAGTGGGTCTAGGGTTTCTATGATAATGGTGTTGATGTGAGCCATGACCAGCCTTTCAAAGCACTTCATGGCTACAGACGTGAGTGCTACGGGTCGATAGTCATTTAGGCAGGTTACCTTAGTGTTCTTGGGAAGATGGACTATGGTGGTCTGCTTGAAACGTGTTGGTATTACAGACTCAATCAGGGAGAGGTTGAAAATGTCTGTGAAGACACTTGCCAGTTGGTCAACACATGCTGATGTCCTTGTAATCCGCCTGGAGAGGTTTGCTGATGAGACAACAGCGGTTGACCTGCTTGAATGTCTTACTCACATCAGCGACTGGGAGCGTGATCACACAGTCGTCCAGAACAGCTGATGCTCTCATGCATGTTTCAGTGTTAATTGCCTTGAAGCGAGCATAGAAGTTATTTAGTTTGTCTGGTAGGTTCATGTCACTGGGCATCTCTCGGCTGTGCTTCCCATTGTAGTCTGTAATAGTTTGCAAGCCCTGTCACATCCTGTCACAAAAAGCATCAGAGCCGGTTTGTCGGAGGGCATAGAGGTAGTTCTTATAAGCTTCCAGAGAGGAGGTGGGAGGACGGGGGGAGAGAGTTGTTGCTCTAGCAGCAACAACAACAAGTTCATTCATAATGTTAAGTAGCTGCCTACCTTTTGTCTCTTGGTCGTTGTAGCCTATCCTTCTTAAATTAATTCTATTGATTAGATACAGTTTATCCTAACTTTTGGTCAACGTGGAGGTTCTATGACTGTGGCCTGTTGCCTCTTTGATGACTTACGATTGGCCAACAACAAGCTACATGCGCAATGCTCCACTCTCGTGAGAAGCAAAAGCAGCACACTCTACTGCAACAGTCACGTTTCGGATCTGTACGAGCCCACTTGGACTAGAAAGTTAAAATTACACATATCCGAGACCTCTGACAATTTTTTCAGAGCTGACCCCGACCCGTGACAGTATTTAGAATTCTTGATCCGGAACCGCTCGGATCCCGGATCTGGTCATGGAACAGGTCTTGGGTATTCGGGTACAGGTGGATCCATGAAGACCTCTGGTTAGAGGTTCCAAACCATTTTCATGGATTCTATTTCCATGGTGTCACCAACTGCTAGGACAAGACTGCTGCTGCTGTGATCTCAGCAGCTCATCTCTCCATTCTGAGCATTAATACAAATAACTCATATGGTGAGAGCCCATGTAAAATGAACAATCCTTACATGGAACATAAAGGAATTAAAAACTGCTCACAAAGGTTTGTTGTAATAAAGGAATCATGAATGATGAATGTTTTTCACAGATTAATAAGTAGCTGGCACTCTATATTTACTATATATTTATTATATATATATATATATATATATATATATATATATATATATATGATAAATTACAACATTTAATATCCATTTAGGTGACACATGTATTATCATTACCAATGAATTATTAACATTGCAATATTAAAAATTCATGTCTAGTAATACAAAAAAAACACTTAAGAGTTCTGACAGAGAGGGATAGAGAGGCTGTGGGTAGTTAGCCTAGCACTGTAGGGTTCAATACGACTCCAATGCAATTACCAGAGCAATCAACCAATGTCGACAACAGTCGACAAGAGGACCTTTTTAAGAATACGACATCTGAAATACGTTGAGACACTTGTCTTGAAAACCCTTTTCAAACAGAAGAAGATAGTGAGGACATTGTTATTAAAGCATGACCCATTTGAATCTATGTCACACAGTAGTCAGATGACAATTTCACAGCCGGGCTGAATACGTCAGTATTCTAGAATTGAGCTTGTAGTATTCATTTTCGATTCCTTGAATGGTGGAATTCTATTTTAACCTTACTGTGGGCAGGTTGCCACTATTTTCTACCAAGTTCTTTGGCTCTGCATTGATTTAACCCAATTTAGTGGAACATCAGAGCAATACAAATAAATGTGGATTAATTGGTTGTTATATAATTTAGCATGTCTCTAAGAATAAGTACTAGAGAAATACTGAAATACTCTATCTCGTCAAGAAAGCACGTTTTCGGTGTTTCCGCAAAATCCGGTCCCTGAGTTTGATTGAATAGGAATGAGAGAGTTTTGCCGTGGACCTTCAGTGGCCAATCTGCTGGCTTTGACACAGAGAACCTTCCCATTACTGGCTTGTAAATGTTAGTGGAGTTGGTGGGAAGGGGGCTTTATTTGTCATTGACGTTCGAATTGAATCAGTGCCTGAATACACAGCACCCTGTTTCTACCTTCACAAAAAAACACACACACAAACACACACACACCGTACACACACACACACACACACCGTACACGCACACACACACTGTACACACACACACACCGCACACACCATACACACACACACCGTACACACACACACCGTACACACACAAACACACCGTACACACACACACACCGCACACATAAACACACACACACCGTACACACACACACACCGTACACACACACACACGCCGTACACACACACACCGTACACACACACACACCGTACACACACACACACCGTACACACACACACACCGTACACACACACACACCGTACACCATCACACACACACACACACACACACCGTACACACACACACACACCGTACACACACACACACCGTACACCATCACACACACACACACACACACACACACCGTACACACACACACACCATACACACACACACACACACCGTACACACACACCCGACCAGTCGCGACCCGACGGCTTTTTAGAAAAGCCAGGCTGATAAAGGTCAGCTGCTCTGCGACCGTTTCATTAGCTACTCAACCCATTTCGCCTGTTTAATTTAAATAAATGGAAACCTCATTATATGAGGCACCCTGGGTTTGTTCCTCTAGCACTTTTGTATTGTCATTCATATGCAAATGTCTCATCAGGAAATGCATTTAACAGTGCCTCAACCCAGAATGCAGCGGTGGTGACAGTATTTATCTATTTCTGTCATTCTATTTATTTATTTCTCTCTCTTTCCCTGCTGTCTCTCTCTTTCCTTGCTGTCTGTCTCTTTCCCTGCTGTCTCTCTCTTTCCTTGCTGTCTGTCTCTTTCCCTGCTGTCTGTCTCTCTCTCTTGCTGTTTCTCTCTTTCTCTTGCTGTCTCTCTCTCTCTTGCTGTCTCTCTCTATCTTGCTCTCGCTCTCTCTCTCTCTCTTGCTGTCTCACTCTCTTTCCTTGCTGTCTCTCTCTATTGCTGTCTCTCTCTCTCTTGCTGTCTCTCTCTCTTTCCTTGCGCTCTCTCTCTCTCTTGCTCTCTCTCTCTCTCTCTCTTGATGTATCTCTCTCTCTTGCTGTCTCTCTCTCTTGCTGTCTCTCTCTCTCTTGCTGTCTCTCTCTCTTTCCTTGCTGTCTCTCTCTCTCTCTTGCTGTCTCTCTCTATCTCTTGCTCTCTCTCTCTCTCTCTCTCTCTCTCTCTCTCTTGTTGTCTCTCTCTCTTGCTGTCTCTCTCTCTCTCTTGCTGTCTCTCTATCTTTCCTTGCTGTCTATCTCTCTTGCTGTCTCTCTCTCTTGCTGTCTCTCTTTCCTTGCTGTCTCTCTGTCTTTCCTTGCGCTCTCTCTCTCTCTTGCTCTCTCTCTCTCTCTCTCTTGATGTATCTCTCTCTCTTGCTGTCTCTCTCTCTTGCTGTCTCTCTCTCTCTTGCTGTCTCTCTCTCTTTCCTTGCTGTCTCTCTCTCTCTTGCTGTCTCTCTCTATCTCTTGCTCTCTCTCTCTCTCTCTCTCTCTCTCTCTCTTGTTGTCTCTCTCTCTTGCTGTCTCTCTCTCTCTCTTGCTGTCTCTCTATCTTTCCTTGCTGTCTATCTCTCTTGCTGTCTCTCTCTCTTGCTGTCTCTCTTTCCTTGCTGTCTCTCTGTCTTTCCTTGATGTCTCTCTCTCTCTCTTGCTGTCTCTCTCTCTCTCTCTCTCTCTCTCTCTCTTGCTGTCTCTCTCTCGCTGTCTCACTTTCCTTGCCGTCTGTCTCTCTTGCTGTCTCTCTTTCCTCGTTGTCTCTCTCTCTTGTTGTCTCTCTCTCTTGCTGCCTCTCTTTCCTTGCTGTCTCTCTCTCTTGCTGTCTCTCCCTCTTGCTGTCTCTCTCTCTTTCATTGCTTTCTCTCTCTCTTTACTTGCTGTCGCTCTCTCTTGCTGTCTCTCTCTCTCTTTCCTTGCTCTCTCAATTTAGTTCTAGGGCTTTATAGACATGGGAAACATATGTTAACATTGCCAAAGCAAGTCAAGTAGATAATAAACAAAAGTGAAAAAAACAATACAAATTAACAGTAAAGATTACTCTCAAATAGTGAAAGTACAAAAGGGAAAATAAATAAACATGTCTGTCTCTCTCCCTCTTTCCTTGCTCTCTCTCTCTCTTGCTGTCTCTCTCTCTCTCTTGCTGTCTCTCTCTCTCACTTGCTGTCTCTCTCTCTCTCTTGCTGTCTCTCTCTCTTTCCTTGCTGTCTCTCTCTCTTCCTTGCTGTCTCTCTCTCTTCCTTGCTGTCTCTCTCTCTTCCTTGCTGTCTCTCACTCTTCCTTGCTGTCTCTCGCTCTTCCTTGCTGTCTCTCTCTCTCTCTTCCTTGCTGTCTGTCTCTCTCTTCCTTGCTGTCTATCTCTCTATTTCCTTGCTGTCTGTCTCTCTCTTTCTTTGCTGCCTGTCTGTCTCTCTCTCTTTCCTTGCTGTGTCTGTCTCTCTCTCTTTCCTTGCTGTCTCTCTCTCTCTGTTGCTGCCTCTCTCCCTCCTGTCTGTCTGTCTGTCTGTCTGTCTGTCTGTCTGTCTGTCTGTCTGTCTGTCTGTCTGTCTGTCTGTCTGTCTGTCTGTCTGTCTGTCTGTCTGTCTGTCTGTCTGTCTGTCTGTCTCTTTTTTTGCTGTCTGTCACCTAAGCAGTGTTTGTTGTGTATATGTTGCTGAGACAGACAAACGAGAAAAAGGGGCATTCATGTCTCTGAAATTCTGAAGTTCTGGCTCTGCAGTTGAGTTTGTAGGTGACTTTATCAGTGGTTAATAGTTTATTTTTTTGTGTATAATGTCAGTGTTTTAGTAGGACGGTGGTGTGCTTGGCATTGGTATAAATACCACAATACTGTGGGTTGGTTGACCAGACCATGAATGACTTTCCTTTCACTGAGGAGAACCTCCCAACCTGGTAAGAAGTGACATTTATAGCATTTTAACCTTTCTGCTTCCTGTATTTTTATAATTCAGCTCTAAGGAGGAAAATATATATATATATATATATATAGAGAGAGAGAGAGAGAGAGAGAGAGAGAGAGAGAGAGAGAGAGAGAGAGAGAGAGAGACAGAGAGCGACAGAGAGAGACAGAGAGGGAGAGAGACGTTGCCACGAGAAAAGGGCAACCAGTGAAGAACAAACTTTATTTATTTTATCTTGTGTCCTTTAGCCATTTGTACATTGTTAGAACACTGTATATATATATAATATGACATTTGTAATGTCTTTACTGTTTTGAAACTTCTGTATGTGTAATGTTTACTGTTCATTTTTGTTGTTTTTCACTTTATATATTCACTTTGTATGTTGTCTACCTCACTTGCTTTGGCAATGTTAACACATGTTTCCCATGCCAATAAAGCCCTTGAATTGAATTGAATTGAATTGACAGGAAGATAGTTATCTCTGAAGAAAAAGTTTGTGGACCTGCTAAAATGAAACATATTTCAATCGCTTATTTCTTTATATCTTTTTGTTCCTCCTGTTTCTTCTATCTCTCTGGCAACCGGTGAGGGCAGATGTCCGCCAGAGGCCACATCTCCTCTCCTTACACGTTTTCAGCCATTAGATTTAATCTGCTCTATAATAAAGAAGTCTTTCCCCGCCCTGCCTCCAGATAAAGACTGTCTCAGGGTCTGTGGCCTCATTCATTCTGACCATGACCCATTGGTTCTCTTCTCTTTCTTCCCTGCCGTTAGTCGGTCATCATTTTTGAACCGCCAATGTTGACTCAATCTTGTAGTTGATTTCTCAAGCAGGTTTTTTGTCTGATTTCCAATGATGCACATACTTATAAACATCCCTCTTTCTCTCCTACTTTCTCTCTTTCTAGTTCTCACTCATTCTGTTTTAACCTTCAATCCCTTTTGACTGTGCTCAAGCTGTGGTTGAAGTAGAGAGAGAGGGTAACGGTTGAGTAGGTGAAGCAATTTTAGCAGGAGTTGTTTGCACAGCCCTATCTTGGGGCCTTTTGTTTGGGAATGAGATCACAGTGGCCAATCAAGAAGTTTATCAGTGCAGATAATGGTATTGTGGGTAGTGAGAGGTCACCAAGAATATGTACTGTACCAACACAGCAGACATTGAATCCAAATGGAACACAGAGGCAACTACAGTGCTTTAAATGATATGAGAGAACAATATGATTAAATAGATGGTACACACATTAAAATGACAGGTATATTTTTTAGATGTATTGATGCAATGCTATCTACCAAAAGTTTGACATACAGTATGAGCTGCATGGGGATGGCTTCAGTGGCCTTCCAGTATTTTCCAGCCCCAAGATAATTGATCCCTCTACCCCTGATTGATCAATTAAGAGTGACAGCTCAGGCCCAAGAAAGATCCATCTCCTTCATGTCTTTAATGGACCACTTTCTCTAATCTATGACTCAATTTCCTGTCATTTGTGGCTAATTTAAAGGGTGATAAGGCCATCTCCGGCTGCATTAATTTCACGCTGGCCCATAGCTCCTCAATGTCGAGCACACAGAATAACATTGTCTATCGATAGGCTGTCTTCTCCTCTGATCTGCTATTGGACAAAGGGAATCTTTTAATTAGTGTTCTGTCCAGGATTTTTATTGCGTCTATCTGTTTTGTACAGTTTGTGGTCCAGGAAAGACTTAATCAGTTAAGGCTGGTATGCTTCTACTTCTTTAATCTCTTTCTCTACTACTTCCATCTCTGTGTGGGCTACTGACATTTGGTCAGAGCAGCTATTACCTGCTAAGCAGTAACCATGGAAATAGTTTATGTAAGGCATTATTATATAGGATAAAGGGGTAATTTGTGTTATTCACTTGTATCAATCATGTACAGGTAGTTATAAAGCACTCGCCGCATTCCAATTCTGCCATCCGATTGTTAAAGACGGAAGTGCGTTTGGAATTGATGGGCTCTGCATACTGTACTTACACATATTGACATACTTGTGTTAAGGGGAAATACATAGGTTGTTCAAGTTTCAAGTTTTATTAGTTAGTCGTGTGGATGGAATACACGGGGGTACAGATTGTCCAGTGAAATGCTTACTGGCAGGTTCCTTCTCTACAATGCAACAATAATAGGAAATAATAAAAGATAAGAATACCAAACATAAAGTAAATGGTTCAGAAGAATAGAATACACATTTTAGCATCAGTATAATACAGGAAGGCACAATTTATAGTCCAAAATGTACGCATGGTTTGGGGAAGGAGGGAGGGATGGTGGGTAGTGTAAGTCTGGTAGCAGCTGTTGTGATGTGTGTGTAGCATGAATGCATACAGCATCTTCACAAAGTATTCATACCCCTTAACTTATTCAATATGTTGTTGTTGTTGTTGTTGTTGTCTTACAGCCTGAATTCAAAATGGATTGAATAGATGTTTTCCCTCACACATCTACACACAAAACCCTGTAATGACAAAGAGAAAACATGTTTTTGTACATGTATGCACATTTATAAAAAATGAAATATTTCTACTGAAAGGTGAATTCATCGCCCAGTGTGTCACGCCTTGGTCTTAGTATTTTGTGTTTTCTTTAGTTGTTTGTTCAGGCCAGGGTGTGACATGGGGTTATTGTATTGTCTTATTGGGGTTTTTGTAGGCATTGGGATTGTGGTTGATTTGGGGTGTGTCTAGTATAGGCTTGGCTGCCTGAGGCGGTTCTCAATCTGAGTCAGGTGATTCTCGTTGTCTCGGATTGGGAACCGTATTTAGGTAGCCTGAGTTTCACCAGATAGGCTGTAATTAGGTTTCACGTTCCGTTTGTTGTTTTCGTATTTGTATAGTTATTTCATGTATCGTCATTATTTTCATTAAAGATCATGATTAACCACCACGCTGCATTTGGGTCCGACTCTCTTCCTTCTACAAACGAAGAACGCCGTTACACAGTGTCTGGTGGAAAGCAGACTGAACCAGGTTTTCCTCTATGATTTTGCCTGTGCTTTGATCTATTCCATGTATTTATTATCCTGCAAAACTCCCCAGTCCTTAACAATTACAAGCATACCCATAACATGATGCAACCACCACTATGCTTGAAAATATGGAGAGTGGTCCTCAGTAATGTGTTGTATTGGACAAAAAAGTGAATTGTTTTGCCAAATTGTTTGCAGTATTACTTTAGTGTCTTGTTGCAAACAGGATGTATGTTTTGGAATATCTTTATTCTGTACAGGCTTCGTTCTTTTTACTCTGTCATTTAGTTTAGTATTGAGGTAAATCTACTATGTTTATCCATCTTCAGTTTTCTCTTATCATTCAACCCTGTAACTGTTTTGAACACTATTATTGCACATAGAGTTAGTCCATGTAAGTTATTATGCGACTTGTTAAGTAAATATGTCTTCAACGTATTAATTAAGGCTTGGCATAACAAAGGGGTTAAATATTTATAAACTAAAGACATTTCAGCTTTTCATTTTTTATTCATTTTTAAAAAATCTTGAAAAAACACAATTCCACTTTGACATTATTGGGGTATTGTGTGTAGGCCAGTGACAAACATCTCTATTTAATCCATTTTAAATTCAGGTTGTAAGACAACAAAATGTGGAAAAAGTCAAAGGGTGAGTATACTTTCTGAAAGCACTGTGTGTGTGTGTGTGTGTGTGTGTGTGTGTGTGTGTGTGTGTGTGTGTGTGTGTGTGTGTGTGTATATATGTGTACGAGTGAGTGAATGTGTGCTAATGAGCAGAGAGTCAGTGCAGGTGGTCAGTCCAGTTCAAGTGTTCAGCAGTCTGATGGGTTGTAGATAGAAACTGTCTCTGATCCTGTTGGTATCAGGCCTCATTCTCTGATACTGTCTTCCCAACGCCAAGGGAGAGAACAGCTTGTGGCTGGGGTGTGTGGGGTTCTTGAGGGCTTCCTCAGTTTTGAGTAGATGTCCTGGGAGCCCTGTTCCAGGGATGTATTGGGCCGTCTTCACCACCCGCTGGAGGGCCATGGTCCCAGTGATGTACTGGGCCGTCTTCACCACCCGCTGGAGGGCCACGGTTCCAGGGATGTACTGGGCTGTCTTCACCACCCGCTGGAGGGCCATGGTCCCAGTGATGTACTGGGCTGTCTTCACCACCCGCTGGAGGGCCATGGTCCCAGTGATGTACTGGGCTGTCTTCACCACCCGCTGGAGGGCCACGGTCTCAGTGATGTACTGGTCCGTCTTCACCACCCGCTGGAGGGCCACGGTCTCAGTGATGTACTGGGCCGTCTTCACCACCTGCTGGAGGGCCTTGCGGTTTTGGACAGAGCAATTCCCGTACCAGGCCATGATGCAACCGGTCAGGACGCTCTCGATGGTGCAGCGGTAGTGTTTGGAGAGTACCGGGGTGGTACGCTGAATTTCATCAGCCGACTCAGGAAGTAGAGATGCTGTTGCGCCCTCTTGACAAGAGTGGCGGTGTTGTTGGTCCATGTCAAGTCCTTTGTGATGTGGATGGCAAGGAACTTAAAACGGCTGAATCTCTCTAATGCAGTCCAGTTGGATGTGGATCGGGATGTGGATCAGGTTCCCTCCTCTGCTTCCTGAAGTAAACAATCAAATTTTCTGATGTTGAAGGAGATGTTGTTGTCGTTATGATACAATGCCAATTCACTTACCTCCTTCCTATAGGCTGACTCATTGTTTTTGGTTATCAGGCTTACAACATTGGTGTCGTCAGAAAGTTCTCCTGCTAACTATGACATGACAGAAAGCCTGACCGACAGATATTATCATGGTGAAGATATGACCTGTTGATAAGCACAATTGGAATAACTGGAAGCATAACGCTGTTTATTCGTCATTAAAAGCCCTCTAAGTTAAAACGAACAGTCGGGAATTGCTGAAAATGATGCAAATTGCTATGAAAAAGCTAAGCGCAAACTCCCTTGGCATTATATCAAGCTGTTTTCAAAATAAAATGGATGAATGTGGCATTTCCTGAGATAAAGCTAGTCAACTGCAGTGGTGATGCTTTACATTTACTGTGCATAATATAGAAGCAGCAGGTAGTCTAGCGGTTAAGAGCATTTGGCCAGTAATCACAAGGTTGCTGGTTTAAATTCCCAAGCCCCGACTATGTGAAAGAAATCTACTGATGTGCCGTAGAGCAAGGCACTTGCTAAATTTAGTCAAATCATTATTGATGATCTACAAGGCCACTGTTCAAATGATCAGATCTCCTCATGCCTTTTGCACACATTGTATATAGACCCCCCCTTCGTTTTCTACTGTGTTATTGACTTGTTAATTGTTTACTCCATGTGTAACTCTTTGTTGTATGCTCACACTGCTATGCTTTATCTTGGCCAGGTCGCAGTTGCAAATGAGAACTTGTTCTCAACTAGCCTACCTGGTTAAATAAAGGTGAAATAAAATAAAATAAAATAAAAAAATGATCAGATCCATCAAAAGAGCCTTGTTTTGCGTCATAACTAATACTGGGGTTAAGACAAATGACATATCATTAGCCATACATACTGTATATGAAATCAAATCAAATGTTTTTTCTTACCATCAGAATAACTTTAGGCTGGGATTTTAGTGGACAGAGAGAGCTTAGCTAGTTGACAGTTTGTTCCGTAGGTTCTCAGCAACAGACTGACAGCCAGGCTCATATAAAACCAGAACTATAACAGTTTTTCTAGAACTCTGAAAATAAATGAATCACCTTTCACTCCTTCACTCACACAGCTCTCTCTCCGTCTTCCATACATACACTGGGTTATTGAATAACAGTCCCCATGGAGCTCTCTCTCTCTCTCTTTCTCTGATCAAATAAAATCAAATGTTATTGTTCACATACACGTTTTTAGCAGACGTTATTGCGGTTGAGGCGAAATTCTTGTTTTTCTAGCTTCAACAGTGCAGTAATATCTAACAAGTCATACAGGTGAAGTCGGAAGTTTACATACACTTATGTTGGAGACAATAAAACTTGTTTTTCAACCACGCCACATATTTCTTGTTAGCAAACTATAGTTTTGGCAAGTCGGTTAGGACATCTACTTTGTGCATGACACAAGTCATTTTTCCAACAATCGTTTACAGACAGATTATTTCACTCATAATTCACTGTATCACGATTCCAGTGGGTCAGAAGTTTACATACACTAAGTTGACTGTGCCTTTAAACAGCTGGAGAAAATTGTCATGGCTTTAAAAGCTTCTGATAGGCGAATTGACAAAATTTGAGTCAATTGGAGGTGTACCTGTGGATGTATTTCAAGGCCTCCTTTTAAACTCAGTGCCTCTTTGCTTGACATCATGGGAAAAACAAAATAAATCAGCCAAGACCTAAGAAAAATATATTGTAGACCTCCACAAGTCTGGTTCATCCTTGGGAGCAATTTCCAAACGCCTGAAGGTACCAAGTTCATCTGTACAAACAATAGTACGCAAGTATAAACACCATGGGACCACGCAGCCATCATTCCGCTCAGGAAGAAGAAGTGTTCTGTCTCCAAGAGATTAACGTACTTTGGTGTAAAAAGTGCAAATCAATCCCAGAACAACAGCTTAGGACCTTGTGAAGATGCTGGAGGAAAGAGGTATGAAAGTATCTATATCCACAGTAAAACGAGTCCTATATCGACATAACCTGAAAGGCCGCACAGCAAGGAAGAAGCCACTGCTCCAAAACCGCCATAAAAAAGCCAGACTACGGTTTGCAACTGCGCATGGGGCCAAAGATCATACTTTTTGGAGAAATGTCCTCAGGTCTGATGAAAGAAAAATACAACTGTTTGGCCATAATGATCATCGTTATGTTTGGAGGAGAAAGGGAAGGCTTGCAAGCTGAAGAACACCATCCCAACTGTGAAGCACAGGGGTGGTAGCATCATGTTGTGGGGGTGCTTTTCTGCAGGAGGGGCTGGTGATCTTTACAAAATAGATCACGAGGATGGAAAATAATGTGGATATATTGAAGCAACATCTGAAGACATCAGTCAGGAAGTCAGAGCCTGGTCGCAAATGGGTCTTCCAAATGGACAATGACCCCAAGCATACTTCCAAAGTTGTGGCAAAATAGCTTAAGGAAAACAAAGGTATTGGAGTGGCCATCACAAAACCCTGACCTCAATCCCATAGAACATTTTTGGGCAGAACTGAAAAAGCGTGTGCAAGTAAGGAGGCCTACAAACCTGATTCAGTTACACCAGCTCTGTCAGGAGGAATGGGCCAAAATTCAGCCAACTTATTGTGGGAAGCTAGTTGAAGGCTACACAAAAAGTTTGACCCATGTTAAACCATTTAAAGGCAATGCTACCAAATACTAATTGAGTGTGTGTAAACTTCTGACCCACTGGGAATGTGATGAAAGAAATAAAAGCTGAAATAAATCATTCTCTCTACTATTATTCTGACATTTCACATTTTTTAAATGAAGTGGTGATCCTAACTGGTATTTTTTTACTAGGATGAAATGTCAGATATTGTGAAAAACAGAGATTAAATGTATTCGGCCAAGGTGTATGTTAACTTCAGACCTCAACTGTAATTGCAGTTCACCAAATAGTTGTGAAGAATGGGTGGTCACTAACATGCAAATAGTTCTTTCCACTTCATTTAGAAATATTTATTTTGGTATTGCTTTTTCAGAATCCTCTGGCCCGGGCATTGAATGGCTATGCCCTTCAGGTCCTGGTCTGAAGGTGATGACAGACAGAGCGACCATGTTCTGATTTTACAGGTCAGATAGCTTCTCCACTCTCTCACAGTGGGACCAGTGCTAGTGGTTTATGTGTGTGTATGCATGTGCCTGTGTGTGTGTGTGTGTGTGTGTGTGTGTGAGTGCATTGTCATTGCCATGTTCACCTCTAAACTGAACTGTTCCCTCAAAATCCAATCAGGCAATGGTTCTAGCATTGTCATAACAGTCTTCTGTTCTTACTTTAATGAGGGCTGGTCCCACCTTTCATGAGGGCTGGTCCCAACATTTATGAGGGCTGGTCCCACCTTTCATGAGGGCTGGTCCCACCTTTTATGAGGGCTGGTCCCACCTTTTATGAGGGTTGGTCCCCCCTTTCATGAGGGCTGGTCCCACCTTTCATGAGGGCTGGTCCCACCTTTTATGAGTGCTGGTCCCACCTTTCATGTCCCACCTTTCATGAGGGCTGGTCCCACCTTTTATGAGGGCTGGTCCCACCTTTCATGAGGGCTGGTCCCACCTTTTATGAGGGCTGGTCCCACCTTTTATGAGTGCTGGTCCCACCTTTTATGAGGGCTGGTCCCACCTTTCATGAGGGCTTGTCCCACCTTTTTTAAGGGCTTGTCCCACCTTTTTTAAGGGCTGGTCCCACCTTTTTTAAGGGCTGGTCCCACCTTTTATGAGGGCTTGTCCCACCTTTTTTAAGGGCTGGTCCCACCTTTTATGAGGGCTGGTCCCACCTTTTTAAAGGGCTAGTCCCACCTTTTATGAGGGCTGGTCCAACCACTCATGAGGGCTGGTCCAACCATTCATAAGGGCTGATCCAACCATTCATGAGGGCAGATCCCACCTTTCATGAGGGCTGGATCAACCATTCATGAGGGCTTGTCCAAACATTCATGAGGGCTGGTCCAACCACTCATGAGGGCTGGTCCAACCATTCATAAGGGCTGATCCAACCATTCATGAGGGCTGGTCCCACCTTTCATGAGGGCTGGTCCCACCTTTTATGAGTGCTGGTCCCACCTTTCATGTCCTACCTTTCATGAGGGCTGGTCCCACCTTTTTTAAGGGCTTGTCCCACCTTTTTAAAGGGCTAGTCCCACCTTTTATGAGGGCTGGTCCAACCACTCATGAGGGCTGGTCCAACCATTCATAAGGGCTGATCCAACCATTCATGAGGGCTGATCCCACCTTTCATGAGGGCTGGATCAACCCTTCATGAGGGCTTGTCCAAACATTCATGAGGGCTGGTCCCATCATTCATGAGGGCTGGTCCCACCTTTCATGAGGGCTGGTCCCATCATTCATGAGGGCTGGTCCAACCATTCATGAGGGCTGGTCCAACCATTCATGAGGGCTGGTCCCACTTTTTAAGAGGGCTGGTCCCACCTTTCATGAGGGCTGGTCCCACCTTTCATGAGGGCTGGTCCAACCATTCATGAAGGCTGGTCCTACCTTTTATGAGGGCTGGTCCAACCATTCATGAGGGCTGGTCCAACCATTCATGAGTGCTGGTCCAACCATTCATGAAGGCTGGTCCCACCATTCATGAGGGCTGGTCCAACCATTCATGAGGGCTGGTCCAACCATTCATGAGGGCTGGTCCCACCTTTTATGAGGGCTGGTCCCACCATTCATGAGGGTTGGTCCCACCTTTCATGAGGGCTGGTCCCACCTTTCATGAGGGCTGGTCCCACCTTTCATGAGAGCTGGTCCTACCATTCATGAAGGCTGGTCCTACCATTCATGAAGGATGGTCCTACCATTCATGAAGGCTGGTCCAACCTAATGATGTGACTCCAGCTAGCGTTAGCTACAAATAATTAGTGTCTGTCTGTCAATATGTGTTAAGCCAGCAGAATCCATTAGTGCCTTGGGGCCTCTGCCAGGCAAAAATGCTGTCTCTTATAAAGTTATGTGTAAGCCCTCTCTTCAGAGTATTTACTTTCCTCCGGCTTTAACTCCAATAGACGCCAACTGGGGATTGGTATTTCCATGTCTAATAATGTCAGTTTTTGGGGGATATCCGGATAGTCAAAATTCCTCTAAAGGCCCCCAAAAGTCTAGGGCTGGCTCTGACTGCATGTGTGGGAATAGATGAGGGTATAGATGAGGGTATAGATGAGGGTATAGATGAGGGTTTAGATGTGGATATAGATGTGGGTATAGATGAGGGTTTAGATGTGGGTATAGATGAGGGTATAGATGTGGGTATAGATGAGGGTATAGATGAGGGTTTAGATGAGGGTATAGATGATGGTTTAGATGAGGGTATAGATGAGGGTATAGATGAGGGTTTAGATGTGGGTACAGATGTGGGTACAGATGAGGGTTTAGATGAGGGTTTAGATGAGGGAATAGATGAGGGTATAGATGAGGGTATAGATGAGGGTTTAGATGTGGATATAGATGTGGGTATAGATGAGGGTTTAGATGTGGGTATAGATGAGGGTATAGATGTGGGTATAGATGAGGGTATAGATGAGGGTATAGATGAGGGTATAGATGAGGGTTTAGATGAGGGTATAGATGAGGGTTTAGATGTGAGTACAGATGTGGGTACAGATGAGGGTTTCGATGAGGGTTTAGATGTGGGAATCGATGAGGGTATAGATGAGGGTTTAGATGAGGGTTCAGATGAGGGTATAGATGTGGGTATAGATGAGGGTATACATGTGGGTACAGATGTGGATATTTGCGACCCGCGAGCCACTGTGGTCCCTCATGATGATGTGTGATTTTTTTTTGGGCCCCTACCTCCCATCAAAATTGCCCAACCCTGAACTAGATGTCAGGTTTCCTCTTGCCCAACCCTGAACTAGATGTCAGGTTTCCTCTTGCCCAACCCTGAACTAGATGTCAGGTTTCCTCTTGCCCAACCCTGAACTAGATGTCAGGTTTCCTCTTGCCCAACCCTGAACTAGATGTCAGGTTTCCTCTTGCCCAACCCTGAACTAGATGTCAGGTTTCCTCTTGCCCAACCCTGAACTAGATGTCAGGTTTCCTCTTGCCCAACCCTGAACTAGATGTCAGGTTTCCTGACTACGGTTTGCAACTGCGCATGGGGCCAAAGATCATACTTTTTGGAGAAATGTCCTCAGGTCTGATGAAAGAAAAATACAACTGTTTGGCCATAATGATCATCGTTATGTTTGGAGGAGAAAGGGAAGGCTTGCAAGCTGAAGAACACCATCCCAACTGTGAAGCACAGGGGTGGTAGCATCATGTTGTGGGGGTGCTTTTCTGCAGGAGGGGCTGGTGATCTTTACAAAATAGATCACGAGGATGGAAAATAATGTGGATATATTGAAGCAACATCTGAAGACATCAGTCAGGAAGTCAGAGCCTGGTCGCAAATGGGTCTTCCATTCATGAAGGCTGGTCCCACCATTCATGAGGGCTGGTCCAACCATTCATGAGGGCTGGTCCAACCATTCATGAGGGCTGGTCCCACCTTTTATGAGGGCTGGTCCCACCATTCATGAGGGTTGGTCCCACCTTTCATGAGGGCTGGTCCCACCTTTCATGAGGGCTGGTCCCACCTTTCATGAGAGCTGGTCCTACCATTCATGAAGGCTGGTCCTACCATTCATGAAGGATGGTCCTACCATTCATGAAGGCTGGTCCAACCTAATGATGTGACTCCAGCTAGCGTTAGCTACAAATAATTAGTGTCTGTCTGTCAATATGTGTTAAGCCAGCAGAATCCATTAGTGCCTTGGGGCCTCTGCCAGGCAAAAATGCTGTCTCTTATAAAGTTATGTGTAAGCCCTCTCTTCAGAGTATTTACTTTCCTCCGGCTTTAACTCCAATAGACGCCAACTGGGGATTGGTATTTCCATGTCTAATAATGTCAGTTTTTGGGGGATATCCGGATAGTCAAAATTCCTCTAAAGGCCCCCAAAAGTCTAGGGCTGGCTCTGACTGCATGTGTGGGAATAGATGAGGGTATAGATGAGGGTATAGATGAGGGTATAGATGAGGGTTTAGATGTGGATATAGATGTGGGTATAGATGAGGGTTTAGATGTGGGTATAGATGAGGGTATAGATGTGGGTATAGATGAGGGTATAGATGAGGGTTTAGATGAGGGTATAGATGATGGTTTAGATGAGGGTATAGATGAGGGTATAGATGAGGGTTTAGATGTGGGTACAGATGTGGGTACAGATGAGGGTTTAGATGAGGGTTTAGATGAGGGAATAGATGAGGGTATAGATGAGGGTATAGATGAGGGTTTAGATGTGGATATAGATGTGGGTATAGATGAGGGTTTAGATGTGGGTATAGATGAGGGTATAGATGTGGGTATAGATGAGGGTATAGATGAGGGTATAGATGAGGGTATAGATGAGGGTTTAGATGAGGGTATAGATGAGGGTTTAGATGTGAGTACAGATGTGGGTACAGATGAGGGTTTCGATGAGGGTTTAGATGTGGGAATCGATGAGGGTATAGATGAGGGTTTAGATGAGGGTTCAGATGAGGGTATAGATGTGGGTATAGATGAGGGTATACATGTGGGTACAGATGTGGATATTTGCGACCCGCGAGCCACTGTGGTCCCTCATGATGATGTGTGATTTTTTTTTGGGCCCCTACCTCCCATCAAAATTGCCCAACCCTGAACTAGATGTCAGGTTTCCTCTTGCCCAACCCTGAACTAGATGTCAGGTTTCCTCTTGCCCAACCCTGAACTAGATGTCAGGTTTCCTCTTGCCCAACCCTGAACTAGATGTCAGGTTTCCTCTTGCCCAACCCTGAACTAGATGTCAGGTTTCCTCTTGCCCAACCCTGAACTAGATGTCAGGTTTCCTCTTGCCCAACCCTGAACTAGATGTCAGGTTTCCTCTTGCCCAACCCTGAACTAGATGTCAGGTTTCCTCTTGCCCAACCCTGAACTAGATGTCAGGTTTCCTCTTGCCCAACCCTGAACTAGATGTCAGGTTTCCTCTTGCCCAACCCTGAACTAGATGTCAGGTTTCCTCTTGCCCAACCCTGAACTAGATGTCAGGTTTCCTCTTGCCCAACCCTGAACTAGATGTCAGGTTTCCTCTTGCCCAACCCTGAACTAGATGTCAGGTTTCCTCTTGCCCAACCCTGAACTAGATGTCAGGTTTCCTCTTGCCCAACCCTGAACTAGATGTCAGGTTTCCTCTTGCCCAACCCTGAACTAGATGTCAGGTTTCCTCTTGCCCAACCCTGAACTAGATGTCAGGTTTCCTCTTGCCCAACCCTGAACTAGATGTCAGGTTTCCTCTTGCCCAACCCTGAACTAGATGTCAGGTTTCCTCTTGCCCAACCCTGAACTAGATGTCAGGTTTCCTCTTGCCCAACCCTGAACTAGATGTCAGGTTTCCTCTTGCCCAACCCTGAACTAGATGTCAGGTTTCCTCTTGCCCAACCCTGAACTAGATGTCACAGTATGCGAATATTTTCAATCAAAAAGCTTTAATCTGATATTGTTTACAATGCAGAGTAGTACGAGGAGGCAGAGCTGTTTTGTCTGCGGAGGATTACCGCATGGTCTTTTATTTCCACTCTCTCTCTCTCTCTCACACATGCACACACACACACACACACACACACACACACACACACACACACACACACACACACACACACACACACACACACACACACACACACACACACACACACACACACGTATACTTGTGCATACACACTCACACTCACACACACACACACACACACACACACACACACACACACACACACACGTATACTTGTGCATACACACTCACACTCACACACACACACAAACACACACACACACACACGTATACTTGTGCATACACACTCACACTCACACACACACATGCACACACACACACACACACGTATACTTGTGCATACACACACTCACACTCACACTCACACACACACGCACACACACACACACACACACACGTATACTTGTGCATACACACTCACACTCACACACACACACATGCACACACACACACACACACACACACACACACACACACACACACACACACACACACGTATACTTGTGCATACACACTCACACTCACACACACACACACACGCGCACACACACACACACACACGTATACTTGTGCATACACACTCACACTCACACACACACACATGCACACACACACACACACACACACACGTATACTTGTGCATACACACACACACACACACAAACTGCCTGCAGATATCGTGACTGCTCCTTTTAAATGATTCTGACAACTATTAACTACTCTTTGCTTTCTTCCTGTGTGCCATGCGCAATCTGGTGAGGAGCCATTATGGGCTGCTGTTATTTCATTATGAGTAGAGAGGGAAGGAACTGGCCATGAAACTACAACATGTCGCCTCTAACTCCAGATCATAGCAGATGAGTTGGCTGATACTGTCTTCCGGAGCTACTGTAACTTCACAGGAGGAAAACATGTTTATATGTTGAATATAAAAGCGTTACAGTATAGTGTTTCTGACATACTTGAGGTGCGTTCAACAAGGGAAAAAAACGCTAACGTATATCCATTTGTTTTGTGTTAGCCGTGAACACTCGCTAACATAAGCTAACACTCGCTAACATAAGCTAACACTCCCTAACATAAGCTAACACTCGCTAACATAAGCTAACACTCCCTAACATAAGCTAACACTCGCTAACATAAGCTAACACTCGCTAACATAAGCTAACACTCGCTAACATAAGCTAACACTCGCTAACATAAGCTAACACTCGCTAACATAAGCTAACACTCGCTAACATAAGCTAACACTCGCTAACATAAGCTAACACTCGCTAACATAGGCTAACAGTCGTGTGCGGCAAACGTTGTGTCTGTTTTGGGTCTAAACTGCCACTACAAAAAAAAAAAAAAATGTCGATATTTAAGGCTTTCTGTTCATGTTGTAGGAATAGCAAAGTCATTTTCAGTTTCATTATTTTCCCTGAAATGCCACAAAAAATGTTTTGTTTGATGTAACATTTTGCTATGTTCTTTCACATGGTTCAACTGAGAATGCTACTAAAGTAGTATGTTTGCAACAAACACATATGGGCCATTGTAATGTATGTAGCTTCTTGACATATCTGGGGGGGTATATTTACATACCTGGGGCAGTATATATACATACCTGGGAGAGTATGTTTACATACATGGGGCAGTATATTTACATACCTGGTTGAGTATATTTACATACCTGGGACAGTATATTTACATACCTGGGAGAGTATATTTACATGCATGGGACAGTATATATACATACCTGGGAGAGTATATTTACATACCTGTGAGAGTATATATACATACCTGGGACAGTATATTTACATACCTGGGAGAGTATATTTACATGCATGGGGCAGTATATATACATACCTGGCAGAGTATATTTACCTACATGGGGGAGTATATTTACATACCTGGGGGAGTATATTTACTGTGATCTGTCAGTGTTCCTTTTTCTCATTTCTCTTTTGTAGGCATTGTGGATGCTTTACTGCAATAACACAGTTTGCCAAACACATTAGACTTCGCTAGCATTTGTTTTCTGAGTTACCGTTTCAACAGTGCCCAACCTACATCAGTAAATAGTTTCCAATCAACCACGGTGGCAAAAATGTCTTTGCCGTTTGGAAACGGGTCCCAATTAGTTTCAGCACACAATCCCCTTCCATAATCACCCCCTCCGTACGCTCGGAGAATTACCTTGTTAAATTCATAATTAGTAATAAAAATGTATCTGTGATCGAAGCGCTTGTGCACTAATAGATTAGCCCAGTGTGGCAATTCCAATGCTACATATTATGACTGAGCTTTGTAAGAATTATTAGATAGTGATTGATTGCGCAGCCGTAAAGCAGGCAAGGTACTGCATCAAATGTCATCACCTGGGTTAGCTGATAACATAGAAGATTTAAACAATGGTTTAGGGGCTTCAAAATGGAGGCGGAGTACGGGAAGAAATCCTCTCAGCTCTAATTGAAAGGGAAGAGTTAGCATAGGAGGGTAAATTAAGCCGAAAGGAGAATTGTCCCTAAAACGTAATTTTCCGAGAGGGTTTCGTGTGCAGCACAGCTTACTGCTTCTGTCATTAACACTGTGGTATTCCTGTCAACTTGTGTATTCGCATGCCAACTGGGCTGTGAATGCAGTGATATCAGAGTGTGTGTGTGTGTGTGTGTGTGTGTGTGTGCACGTGTGTGTATTTACAAGTGTGTGTGTGCGTGTGCGTATTTACGAGTGTGTGTGTGTGTGTGTGTATGTGTGTGTGTGTGTGTGTGTGCGCGTGTGTGTATTTACGAGTGTGTGTGTGTGTGTGCGTATTTACGAGTTTGTGTGTGTGTGTGTGTGTGTGCGCGTGTGTGTATTTACGAGTGTGTGTGTGTGTGTGCGTGTGTGCATGTGCGTATTTACGAGTGTGTGTTTGTGTCTGTGTGCGTGTGCGTGTGTGCGTGTGCGTATTTACGTGTGTGTGTGTGTGTGTGTGTGTGTGCGCGTGTGTGTATTTATGAGTGTGTGTGTTTGTTTAACTGCTTTGTCATGTGTTTGCGTGTGTGGGTTCATGCCTGTGTTTGCACGTGTATTTGTGCTCGCTATACATGATAAGAGAGACAGTGTTTAGTTGTATTGTCTATTTTCTACAGTAGATACACGATTAAAAGCTTGGCTCTGGTAGGCTTTTTCTAATACCCCTTAGTGCTGACTCAGATGCACAATGACTTCGTTATCGAAAACAAGATGATGACAACAACAGAGATGTAGCGGTGCAGGTCTGAGAAAAGAGGGTTTTCTCCCCCATTTGCTATACAGCTCCTTTCCCTAGTCAGCCAGAGAACATCATCTCACACAGGCCAGTGCAAACACAACAATATGAGTAACACTATCTATAACAGGATTACACTGAGTCGAATCTGTTTGAGAGAGGAGGTTAAAAAAAACTTAATCTTTCTGGTTGTGCTCTTCCTTCAGTCGTTGTGTAAGGCATTAACTTCCATTCTCTCCATTCTAATCCGCATTGACTGGGAGGCAGTGTAGAATTCTGGCCTCAATACACTGGCTTCACTTTGCCATAAATACCACATCAGTCAAATCACTTCTGTTTATTTCATCGATATGTTGTTGAAAGAAAACAACACTTCGGAGGCACTGAAACAGGCCTTGACTTAACAACACTCTGACAACATAAACACTGACACACTCCAGACATTACGAGCCTATAATGCCTGCTGATGGCAGTCAGGGCTTTGGGGGAGTGTTCATTAAGGCATGTAAACACACACACACACACACACATACACACACACACACACTTACATATACACACTCAGGCTGCTATTTGGAGGGGGAACAATATCTGTCTCAGTAGCCTGACGAAGATAAATATTTGAAGGATAGTTCTAAATGGGATCTCTTGGCAGTGGCAGTGTACCACTCCCTCACTTTATTACCTCATCCTTTATTTAGCAGCCTTAGTTGCCTCATTCTCTCCTCTCCTCTCCTCTCCTCTCCTCTCCTCTCCTCTCCTCTCCTCTCCTCTCCTCTCCTCTCCTCTCCTCTCCTCTCCTCTCCTCTCCTCTCCTCTCCTCTCCTCTCCTCTCCTCTCCTCTCCTCTCCTCTCCTCTCCTCTCCTCTCCTCTCCTCTCCTCTCCTCTCCTCTCCTCTCTCCTCTCTCCTTATCCTAACAATGTCAAGTCTTATTATATAGGAATCCCCCCCTTCTCCCCAGCCTTCTACCCCCTTACAGTATGTGTCTCTTAGTTGAGGTGGAAGCAGTAGATAGATATTGGTTGTAATGTAAGCTAGGAGTGGACTCAGTTGTCATTATGCTGATGTACTCCGATGTGCTGTGCGTCTGACCATCCTAACAGCACATGTAGAAAATCCAGAATTGTTTTTCTATGCTTGTTAATTTTTTAGATATTGTAGTTTAGAAAAACATTGTGGTGAGATAAAGAGACAAGGATGCAGTGATGTAGCTAGCTAGTGAAGATCTTATTAATGAATTAACCACTGATCAAGGTAGCTTCTTTCCCAGTCAATGCGCAAATGTGACAAGCACATGGAAAAGAGAAAGTTCACAGCATGTTTAATTGGATTTGATAGGGACCACTTAGGTCTGTGTTTTCATTGCAGAAGAACAGAGTCAACATTATTTCTACAGTAAAATCTGGAGAGAATGAGAGAACAATAGAACGAGAGAGAGACAGATGCACAATGGAGACCATCCTGTTGGGCTGTATCACAGCCTGGTACGGCAACTGCTCCGCCCACAAGCATAAAGCTCTCCAGAGTACGCTTTTAGTCAGTTTGACCAGTTTTTCTGGAACTCAGGGTGTCATTGCCTCCAAGATTTCAAAGCATGGTTCCCTCTTTACCCATATTTTTTGCCTCTCTCTCTCTCTCTCTCTCTCTCTCTCTCTCTCTCTCTCTCTCTCTCTCTCTCTCTCTCTCTCTCTCTCTCTCTCTCTCTCTCTCTCTCTCTTTTGATTGGGCACTATCAGTGCTCCTCACATGTTGGAAAATTACATGTAGCCGCAGAAGGAAGCCATGGCAATGATAGGGTCATTTCCATGGCGATCAAAGAACCCGCCGGAAAAGTGCCAGGGCTTGCCGAACTGTGATAATAGCTATTTCACTTTAATTGAAAAGGCTTTTGGAATAATGGTTTCCGAAAAGGAAATAAGGAGGGGGATAATGAACTGATGGAGTAGAGGTTTCCTCTTGCTCTGCAGGCTGAAACAGTTTAATGATGGAGTAGAGGTTTCCTCTTGCTCTGCAGGCTGAAACAGTTTAATGATGGAGTAGAGGTTTCCTCTTGCTCTGCAGGCTGAAACAGTTTAATGATGGCGTAGAGGTTTCCTCTTGCTCTGCAGGCTGAAACAGGTTAATGATGGAGTAGAGGTTTCCTCTTGCTCTGCAGGCTGAAACAGGTTAATGATGGAGTAGAGGTTTCCTCTTGCTCTGCAGGCTGAAACAGGTTAATGATGGAGTAGAGGTTTCCTCTTGTTCTGCAGGCTGAAACAGGTTAATGATGGAGTAGAGGTTTCCTCTTGCTCTGCAGGCTGAAACAGGTTAATGATGAAGTAGAGGTTTCCTCTTGCTCTGCAGGCTGAAACAGGTTAATGATGGAGTAGAGGTTTCCTCTTGCTCTGCAGGCTAAAACAGGTTAATGATGGAGTAGAGGTTTCCTCTTGCACTGCAGGCTGAAACAGGTTAATTATGGAGTGGAGGTTTCCTCTTGCTCTGCAGGCTGAAACAGTTTAATGATGGAGTAGAGGTTTCCTCTTGCTCTGCAGGCTGAAACAGGTTAATGATGGAGTAGAGGTTTCCTCTTGCTCTGCAGGCTGAAACAGTTTAATGATGGAGTAGAGGTTTCCTCTTGCTCTGCAGGCTGAAACAGGTTAATGATGGAGTAGAGGTTTCCTCTTGCTCTGGAAGGCTGAAACAGGTTAATGATGAAGTAGAGGTGTCCTCTTGCTCTGCAGGCTGAAACAGGTTAATGATGAAGTAGAGGTTTCCTCTTGCTCTGCAGGCTGAAACAGGTTAATGATGAAGTAGCGGTTTCCTCTTGCTCTGCAGGCTGAAACAGGTTAATGATGAAGTGGGGGGGGGGCAGTTAGTATGTCTCCTGTTAATGTGTTAAACTGTAAAACATGTACGCATATTAGAAGTGTTGATGTGGAGATGAATTATCCTCCCACGCTGTAAAGACCAGGGCGCAGAGCCAAGTCAATGTTCAAATTCTCAGCATTGCCCCAGCCTGCATCCTCTGCCCTCTAGGCTATGCGTGTGTGTGTGTGTGTGTGTGTGTGTGTGTGTGTGTGTGTGTGTGTGTGTGTGTGTCATTACAGTACAGTATCTGCCATTGAAAAGGCATTCATTAGAAACAGCTTGTTAGCTTCTTCACGGGATATGCCTATAAGATTACAGTAAACCCTACATGAGATTTGCCGTTTATGTCAGTTGTATGTCATGTTATTTGTAGTTATTCCATGTAGTTCTGGCAGTTTCTAATGCCTGGGAGCTCCTGCTGTGGTGTGTGCCACTGCTGGTTCCACCATACACTAAGATACAGAACATACAGAAACTCAATCTGTCAAATATAGGGTGCCACTCATACGTGGGAGTCTAAATGAGGCGACATCTTCAATGACGACAACGCGGTTCAAACACACGCAACACTGCCTCCACCTCCGCCTCTCTGCTGCCGAGGTTCCCGCTTCGCAGTTAGCATTCCGAGTTATAGCAAGAGAATGACGGCATTGGGGGAAAAGCAGGAGCGCTGACAGAACTCATTTCTAAAGTCAGACACAAGCACGGGAGCTTGCCAACATTGACAATAAATCCATTTCTATTTAGAGCAAGAGGATTGAAATGTGAGGGTCCCTAATGTGGGCTGGAGAACAAACAGGGGGAGTGGGTGATGAATGTGCATGGTGATGGACGGGCAGACTTATAGCTCACTATCAGTGGAATCCATCTGCCTTTCTTGACCGGTTAGTTTACTGGAAGCTGTCTAACAGTCTCAGACAAAATGTCAAAGACAGTCTGTTCAGTTCTAGATCTCAATGTGGTGTTTATCGTGCTAGCTAGCCACTGCTGGGCTTGCAGTGTACATTTTCATACACTGGCTTTATATATGTCCTGAAATGTCAATCATTGAGCATATCTTATTCATTTCGGCGTGGCTGGATCCAGGTGGAACGTGGCGGTCTGATTCCGTCAAGTGGCCTCAGACGTTGAACTTTGTATCTTTAAAGTACCATCTTTAAAGTACCAATTCTAGAAAAGGTCAAGGCTAAGGTATGGGCTCCCAAGTGGCGCAGCGGTCCAAGGCAATGCATCTCAGACACCCTGGTTCGAATCCAGTTAAATTCAATTTTTTAATTAAAAAAAAAATAAGGTCCAGATCAAGGCTGATACATTATACAGTATAACCCTCTTCATCAGCTGTTGCTGTGTTCTCTGCAAAAAAAAGTTTGACAGTGGTTTTTAATTACCCACTGTTCTGTAACAGGCAGCTTCTCACACAGTAATCTATTTTGGAAAAATAAGTGTGAATGGAGCAATAATCACCTTGAAAAATAATAATTAAAAACATGAGAATAATGGTGGTGTGATCATGATGCATTATTCATTATGCCCAGGAATTACAGTGGTTTTTAAAATGTAAGATGGTGCCGTATGTCTGAACATTAGTGGAGAGAGAATGTAGCAGAAAGGTATGTTTTCAGGTTTCACTCCTGGGTCCAGGCTGTGTGTTTACACTTTAAAGGGACATAGATATGATATTTCTTGTCTTGTGGAGTGATTAAATATGACGGCTCTATGTTTCACTCGACTGAGTGTCTTAGGCCCCCTAAGCTCGAGCGAGAGAAAAATAGAATTTGTCACATTCGCCGAATACAACGGGTTTAGACTTGACCGTGAAATGATTGCTTAAGAGCCCTCACACAAGATGAATAAAATATGCAAGAATGGAGTTAAGAAATAAGATATAAATTCTGCAATGCCCTCCAACAAACCATCAAGCAGGACTAAGATCGAATCGTACTACACCGGTTCCAACGCTTGCAAACTATTACAGACTACAAAGGGAAGCACAGCCGAGAGCTGCACAGTGACACAAGCCTACCAGACAAGCTACATTACTTCTATGTTTGCTTAAAGGAAAGTAACACTTAAACATGCATGAGAGCACCAGCTATTCCGTTAACGCTCTGCACAGCCAATGTGAGTAAGACCTTTAAGCAGGTCAACATTCACAAGACTGCAGGGCCAGGCGGATTACCAGGACGTGTACATGCGCTGACCAACTGGCAAGTGTCTTCACTGACATTTTCAACCTCTCCTTGTCTGAGTCTGTAATAACAACATGTTTTAAGCAGACCACCATAGTTCCTGTGCCCAATAACACTAAGGTAACCTGCCTAAATGACACCCAACCTGTGGCACTCACGTCTGGTGCCATGAGGTTTTTTGAAAGGCTGGCCATGGCTCACATCAACACAATTTTCCCAGAAACCCTAGACCCACTCTAATTTCCATACCGCCCCAACAGATCCACAGATCCACAGATGATGCCATCTCTATTCCACTCCTTACTGCCCCTTTCAGACCTGTACAAAAGGAACACCTATGTGAGAATGCTATTCATTGACTACAGCTCAGGGTTCAACACCATTGTGCCCTCAAAGCTCATCACTAAGCTAAGGACCCTGGGTCTAAACACCTCCCTCTGCAACTGGATCCTGTAATTCCTGACGGGCAGCCCCCAAGTGGTAAGGGTAGGTAACAACACATCCGCCACACTCATCCTCAACACGGGGGCCCCTCAAGGGTGTGTGCTCAGCCCCCTCCTGTAAACCCTGTTCATTCATGACTGCATGGCTAGGAACAACTCCAACACCATCATTAAGTTTGCTGACGACATTACAGTGGAAGGCCTAATCACCGACAACGACGAGACAGCATATAGGAATGAGGTCAGAGACCTGGCCGTGTGGTGCCAGGACATCAACCTCTCCCTCAACGTGATCAGGACTAAGGAGATGATTGTGGACTACAGGAAAAGGATGGCCGAGCACACCCCCATTCTCATCGTTGGGGCTGTAGTGGAGCAGGTTGAGAACTTCAAATTCCTTGGTGTCCACATCACCAAAAAACTAGCATGGTCCAAGCACACCAAGATTATAAAATATGACTGTAGTTTTGACACCGCCAGATCAACTGTCAGATCAATAGTATCCATGATCCATGATAGTATCATCCACATATAGATGAAGTGTACAGAATCAGTTCCATCAGCTGTCCAGCTGGCTGGTCTCAGACGATCCTGCAAGTGAAGAAGTTGGATGTAGAGGATCCTAGCATGGGTCTAGCGTGGTTACACATGGTTGTGAGACCGGATGGACATACTGCCATATTCACTCACCGCAGAGTGAAGGAAAAGCAGCCAACAAGTGCTCAGCATATGTGGGAACTCCTTTAAGACTGTTGGAAAAGCATTCCAGGTAACTACCTCATGAAGCTGGTTGAGAGAATGCGAAGAGTGTTCAAAGCTGGCATCAAGGAAAAGGGCGACTTTGAGGAATCTAAAATCTAAAATATATTTTGATTTGTTTAACACTTTTTTCAGTTACTACATGTTTCCATATATGTTATTTCATAGTTTTGATGTCTTCACTATTATTCTAGTAACTAGAAAATAGTAAAAAATTAAGAAAAACACATTAATGAGTAGATGTGTCCAAACTTTTGACTGGTACTGTATATGTGTGTGTGTTGGGGATAATGTGTAACATTTGTACAAGATACCTAGGTCTCAATATGTCTTCCCTGATAAAATAAAGGTTAACCTCTAGCGACGAGCAATCCCGTATCCGGGAGCGTAATCATAGCCTCAAGCTCATTACCGGGCAACATTTTCACAAAAACAAGAAAAGCTTTCAAATAAAATCATTTACCTTTGCAGAACTTCGGATGTTTTCAATGACAAGACTCTTAGTTAGATAGCAAATGTTCATTTAAAAAAAAAAATATTATTTGTGTAGACGAAATAGCTCCGTTTTGTTCATCTCGTTTGGCTAAGAAAAATACCGGAAGATGCAGTAACTTACAACGGCAAACTTTTTTCCAAATTAGCTCCATAATATCGACAGAAACATGGCAAACGTTGTTTAGAATCAATCCTCAAGGTATTTTTCACATATCTATTCGATAATCTATCAGTGGTGGCAGCTGGCTTCTCAACAGAAGAAAGAAAAATACTGCAGCTGGAGATTACGCAATAATTGCAACGGAGGACACCAAGTGACCACCTGGTAGATGTAGTCTCTTACGGTCAATCTTCCAATGATATGCCTACAAATACGTCACAATGCTGTAGACACCTTGGGGAAAACGTGGAAAATGTAAGCTGACTCCTAGCTCCTTCACAGCCATATAAGGAGTCATTGGAATGAGGCGGTTTCAAAAAATGCGGCACTTCCTGATTGGATTTTTATCTGGGTTTCGCCTGTAACATCAGTTCTGTGGCACTCACAGACAATATCTTTGCAGTTTTGGAAACGTCAGAGTGTTTTCTTTCCAAAGCTGTCAATTATATGCACAGTCGAGCATCTTTTCGTGACAAAATATCTTGTTTAAAACAGGAACGTTTTAAAAGAGCGCCCCCTATATCGAAGAAGTTAAAATAGAAGTTCAATAAAATAAATACTAGATTAATCATGATTAGGATGTGTCCCTGGAGAGATGTGTCCTTGGAGAGGTGTGTCCTTTGAGAGATGTGTCCTTTGAGAGATGTGTCCTTGGAGAGATGTGTCCCTGGAGAGATGTGTCCTTGGAGAGGTGTGTCCTTGGAGAGGGTGTGTCCTTAGAGAGGTGTGTCCTTAGAGAGATGTGTCCTTGGAGAGGTGTGTCCTTAGAGATATGAGTCCTTAGAGAGGTGTGTCTTTGAATGTGTTTGTAGAAGTCATCTTTGTTAAATTTTTTATCAAATTAAATATTGAAATCCAATATCCTTTGCATGTTGAACATGGCTGCTTTGAAATACTGAGCACCCTTTATCTTTAGTTCCAGTTCCAGTGTGTTTATATCCACATGATATACACGGGGAACACAGTGGAATTTAATGATTTCCTGTAGGTTCACCTCTCGACATCAACAACAGGAAAAGGAAATAAGTGAATAAAAGAGTAATAACTAAATAAAAAGCTCATCAACACCAACCAGAGTTTTGCACAAACATCCTTAAGTAATATCTCTAACTAGCCCCCCCCCCCCCCCCCCCCCCGAGCATCCGGTAACATCTAGACTTCTACTCCGTCATTGAGGTGTTTTCTACCCCCCCCAAATCAATATATAACAACCCCAATTAGACACAAATTCATAATGATTGTGGAGCGTGTCATTTAGATGCTGAGCGAGAGCCGGGGGAACTTCACAAACCGAGTGCTAATTAGGGTTCCTGTGGTTACATGCTTCTAGGAGCAGTGCACACAGCCTGCCACACTACCACCGGTAAAGTTCCCACATCCC
Source organism: Oncorhynchus kisutch (assembly GCF_002021735.2). Classification (NCBI taxonomy): domain Eukaryota; kingdom Metazoa; phylum Chordata; class Actinopteri; order Salmoniformes; family Salmonidae; genus Oncorhynchus; species Oncorhynchus kisutch. Next base: position 9,130,687 of record NC_034187.2, read on the forward strand.
TCTGATTCATCTACCTAACTTTCTTATTTTTTTTCCTTTTTTCTTCCAAATGCCGTCTTGCTTACAGAAACTTCAGTAAAGACCTGAATAGGAAGAGCCCCTTGCACAATATTGGCAATCACTAAAACAGGAAGTGCGATAACAGCAAATTAGATATTATTTCTCATTCTTATTATTTCATACTTGTCTCCACGCTTTTTCCATCAAGTCACATTTTTCACTTCCTTCAGAGGAAGCAGTGTGACAAGCGACGTCATCACAGTATCAAACTGGTTTTCAGAGCTGTTGCCAAGGTTTTGAGCCAGGAAGTAGACTGAAGGAACATGATCGTTCATGCGCTTTGACACGTGCCATTGTGTTCCGTCAGTGCAGCCGTTCCCTCACACGTTCTTGTCAATCAGATTGATGTTAAAAAGACCTTCAAGTCCCACCCTATCTTTGTGAACCCACAGCCACACAGACACTGTAAAAAAGAGAGTCTAACCAGTCTAGACTAGTCTAGTCTAATTATAGTCCAGTCTAATCAGAGTCTAGTCTAATCAGAGACTCTAATCAGAGTCTAGACTAATCAGAGAGTCTAATCAGAGTCTAGTCTAATCAGAGTCTAACCAGAGTCTAGTCTAATCAGAGACTCTAATCAGAGTCTAGACTAATCAGAGAGTCTAATCAGAGTCTTTTCAGAGTATAGACTAATTAGAGTCTAATCAGAGAGTCTAATCAGAGTCTAGACTAATCAGTCTAATCAGAGAGTCTTTTCAGAGTATAGACTAATCAGAGAGTCTAATCAGAGTCTAGACTAATCAGAGTCTAATCAGAGTCTAGACTAATCAGAGTCTAATCAGAGAGTCTAATCAGAGTCTAGACTAATCAGAGTCTAATCAGAGAGTCTAATCAGAGTCTAGACTAATCAGAGTCTAATCAGAGTCTAGACTAATCGGAGTCTAATCAGAGAGTCTAATCAGAGTCTAGACTAATCAGAGTCTAATCAGAGAGTCTAATCAGAGTCTAGACTAATCAGAGAGTCTAATCAGAGTCTAGACTAATCAGAGTCTAATCAGAGAGTCTAATCAGAGTCTAGACTAATCAGAGAGTCTAATCAGAGTCTAGACTAATCAGAGTCTAATCAGAGAGTCTAATCAGAGTCTAGACTAATCAGAGAGTCTAATCAGAGTCTAGACTAGAGTCTAATCAGAGAGTCTAATCAGAGTCTAGAGTAATCAGAGAGTCTAATCAGAGTATAGACTAATTAGAGTCTAATCAGAGAGTCTAATCAGAGAGTCTAATCAGTCTAATCAGAGTCTTTTCAGAGTATAGACTAATCAGAGTCTAGACTAATCAGAGTCTAATCAGAGTCTTTTCAGAGTCTAGACTAATCAGAGTCTAATCAGAGAGTCTAATCAGAGTCTAGTGTTTTTCATCTTTCATCTCAGTGAGATGTTAAATGGATTAACCAGTTTAGTTATAAAACCCATCCATTACTCTCCCAAACATTAACTTTCTTCTGTTTTATTTTAGTCACATTATCGGAAAACACCTGTCTGGAAGCACAGTGTCAGGCCCTGGTTCTCTATGGTGTAGTAGGTCAGGACGTGACTGGGGGTTATCCTAGTTTCATTTTTCTAAGTGGGGTTCTAGGTTATTATTTCTATGTTGGTGATTTGTATGATTCCCAAATAGAGGCAGCTGGTAATCGTTGTCTCTAATTTCCACATGTGTTTATGGGATATTGTTTATGTGTAGTTGCATGTTATCACTCCATTGTTGTCATGTTTCGTTTATTCTTTATTGTTTTGTTGTGTGGTTCACTTACTTTAAATAAAAAAGATGTGGAAACCAGATCACGCTGCACGTTGGTCCGAGGATGCTTCCAACGATCGTGACACACAGCACTACAGTGTTGTATATATATATATAACAGACACCATTGCCTTTTAAGCAGGTGGAAAACAATGTAGGCAATCATCCACCAAGAAAATCTCTTTAATGGTCTTTTTTTTCTTTTTTTTCCAGGAAGCAAGCTTGGCATAATTGTCTGTTTTACAGTAAACGAGTGCTGGAAATATTGCAGCATGCAAATGTGAGAGGGTGATTGTTTGTTTCCTGCATTTTATTTGTGATTATTTGTTTACTGCTTTAATCGGTTAGATTTGAAGTATAGGCCCTATCTGAGACTAGAATGCAGTTCAATGCATTCCTCAGCTAGCTTCTGAACAGCTCTCTCTCAGTTCTTAGATGTCCATCAAGAGATACTCAAGGAAACAAAATTAAAATGCTTTTAATTAGGTACGCACTGTTGTGTAATGATGTTTCGTTAGTATTTGTCTAATTCATTTACGTTCACCAAGCAGAGTCCACAAACGTAAAGGAATGCCAATGTGATGGAGAAAAGGTGGATCAAGATTAAACCTATAAAGGGGAGAGATGCATGCAGGGAAATAAGAAAGAAAGTGAAGGCTTAGAGAGTAAAGTCAAAATGTCATGCAAAACACATAGAAGACTTATCCACACCTTGAATTAGATGTATCTCACCAATGTTTTGAAAACCATTTCCTGAGTAAATGTAATACAGTAGTGATAAAAGCCTGATTAGAATTTATTCTAATAATTAATTCTAATTGGTTCATCATGCTTACTGCTTGAAGTAGAAATTAATTGACACATCAACCTCTGTTTTCCTTGATTTTACTAAAGATAAATTCCACATTCAGCATCCTGTATTCTACAATCTGCATTCTACATTCCAAATTCTATATTCCAACTCTTCAAAAAAAGTAACTTGAATTTCTTCTAGAATCATGTATTAGATGAATCCGACGATGTTCCGTTAAATTACATTAAAATATAATAAGCTTCACAGCCGAGGCAAGACTGTAATTTCTCTCCCACCAGGACACACTGTGTTCCAAATTGCATTCTATTCCCTATGCTGTGCACTTTTTTTAAACCAGAGCCCTATGGGCCCATGTCAATAGTAGTGCACTTGAGCACTATAAAGGGAATAGGATCCCATTTGAGATGCATTCCATGGCTTCTATTATCGGCTAAAGTTCTGCACACTGTCACCGCTATTAACCTCTCACTATGGACATTGTGATGGACTAGACAGATGATTGACAGGCAGACAGACAGACAGGCATGCAGGCAGACATAAATGCAGACAGGCAGGCAGACAGACAAACAGGCAGACAGGCAGATAGGCAAACAGACAAGCAGATAGATAGACAGAAAGACAGACAAGCAAACAGGCAGACAGACAGACTATTATTACCTTCCAGCCAGAAGTGGCTGGTAGTGGTCTTTCACATTCAGTTCATTCTAACTCAGTGTCTGGGTAACATTCAGTTCATTCTGACTCAGTGTCTGGGTCACATTCAGTTCATTCTAACTCACTGTCTGGGTCACATTCAGTTCAATCTAACTCAGTCTGGGTCACATTCAGTTCAATCTAACTCAGTCTGGGTCACATTCAGTTCATTCTAACTCAGTGTCTGGGTCACATTCAGTTCATTCTAACTCAGTGTCCGGGTCACATTCAGTTAATTCTAACTCAGTGTCTGGGTCACATTCAGTTCATTCTACCTCAGTCCATGTCGAGACTTGACAGTTCATGTAGCTTCAGTATTCTGATCATAGAGTTCTGATCAGGGAGTTCCGAACGCATCATGCATCTACACATACATTTCAATGTGTCTACCAGGTCTACAGTGTGTCCGGATTCCCTTTTCCCACGCTATATTCTAATGCCTGTATGCATTCTACAAACAATGGAATAGGCAAAATATGATAATAACACAGCCGATGGCAGTAGCTAACTACTGTAGCAAACTAGCCAGCTAAGCTCTGTAGCTAACTAGCCAGCTAAGCTCTGTAGCTAACTAGCCAGCTACGCTCTGTCGCTAACTAGCCAGCTAACCTCTGTAGCTAACTAGCCAGCTACGCTCTGTAGCTAACTAGCCAGCTACGCTCTGTCGCTAACTAGCCAGCTAACCTCTGTAGCTAACTAGCCAGCAAGCTAGCAAGCAACGGTAAAGGGATAGCAAATGGGTTAGCGTAACTTGCCAAACCAAAAATAGCTTTTTAAAGTATTAGCCAGCTGGCTAGTGTTTATGAGGCCATCAAAGATGTTCCTCACACACTAGGAACGTGTTCCTGTTATAATGAAAAGGTGCCTCTCGTTCTCAAAACACATATTTGTTTGGAGACTTGTGAAAGAAGTCCTGATGACGTCTCCCACTGTATGTTTGTTGTTGTTGTTGTTGTAGCGCTGGACAAGCACACCTGAATCAACCTGTCAACTAATCATCATGCCACCAATGGGTTGAATCCGGTGAGTTTGTCTGGAGCTACAACAACAAAGTGTTATGTTGGGGTACTGGAGGAGTTGGGCTGTTGGGAGTACTGGAAGACTGGAGTTGGGCTGTTGGGAGTACTGGAAGCCTGGAGTTGGGCTGTTGGGGCATACTGCAGGACTGGAGTTGGGCTGTTGGGGCATACTGCAGGACTGGAGTTGGGCTGTTGGGGGTACTGGAGGACTGGACTTGAGAACCACTGGTGTAAGCAATAGATTTAGACAGGGTAAAACAGGCTCTTCTCTGTAGTGTATCCGGCATGCAGTCCACATGCTATATCAGAGTCTTTCACCCTCAGGCGAAAAACAACACCAAAGACAAGCCAGCTGAGGCCAAAAGTCTCTCATCCATACAGATCTGACTGCGTCCATCTACTCTCTCCATTCGTCTTAATCAAGAGGCTCATAGCTGGCTACGGGAGATGCTTGTTTTATCCGTTTTTTCCCGGCATGTCTGACATGGCACTTTCCCAGAGGACAAAAGTTTTTGCAGTGACGTTATTATACAGCCCTTTGCGACGTCATTGCTAGGGATGAGCAATGAGGCAAGAGAAACACTGAGATAGGGTACAAGCATCTAGGAGTTTTGTTCTCAACATTTTCAATTGTCCTAAAGAACTCAACTGTCCTAAAGAACTCAACTATCCTAAAGAAGTCAACTATCCTAATGAACTCAACTGTCCTAAAGAACTCAACTGTCCTAAAGAACTCAGGTCAAAAGTGCAGGAAAAGAATGTAACATAGATGGGTTGGTTGTTCAAATCAAATCAAATGTTCTTAGTCACATGCGCCGAATACAACAGTGAAACACTTTCTTACAATCCCCAAACCAACAGTGCAGCTTTAAAAAATCTGAATAAGCATGAGAAATAAAAGTAACAAGTAGTTAAAGAGCAGCAGTAAAATAACAATAAAAGATAAGTTAGAAAATAAGTTACAAACAACGCAAAACAACTAAAATAAAAACACAATCGGTTCGGAGCATGTAAAACGTCAGCCATCTTCTCCGGTGCCATCTTCTATTTGTATTTTACACAACAAAACAGATGCGTGTGTATCTATGGGGAAAAACAGACGGTTGACATCATGTAAACTATATTCAGTCTCCAAATATTTATTGAAAATATGAACACATTTGCAGAATGTTTTTCAAATACATTGTTACAGTTGTTGGTTAGCTAGCAAGCACATTTTATCCATATTGAACATATCAAATCCATATTGAACTTTGAGGGTCTGAGAAGAATAATAATGGTTCAATTATAAAAGTTAGATGATAGAGTCCAATTATACCAGTGACTGTTATCACGTAAACTATGAGCCGTGCATTCAACAGAAGGAAACTATGATAACAAAAGTCATGACTTGTTTTTCTGCATTTTACAGGGGGTTTTACTGTGCGGTCTGCGATGTGGCCGTCATGGTCATGGTGAGGTTGTAAAATGGTTAGAATTGGATGGCTGGTAAACGTATTGTTAGTTACTGAAATTTGACGTCTTTCCCATGACATCTGAAGGTGTTTTCCACTTTCAGACAATTGTTGTGAACTCTGTGCAGTTCATTTAATTTTATGTGCAATGTAAACACTCCTAAGGAACTCAGACCCCCTCAAATGAGCCCCCAAAGCGAATCCGAACTGAGAGCATCATGACAGGTAGACTGATTTCGGTTTGCTTTAATGCCATGGTCCGGTTTTGTTTTTCAGGTCAATGTGAACACAAAACTTCCCAGGTTCGCTTGTCATTATTCCCAAACCACACACTCGACTACTGCAACACCGTTTCCCTCGTCTTAACCCCTCACACTCGACTACTGCAACACCGTTTCCCCTGTCTTAACCCCTCACACTCGACTACTGCAACACCGTTTCCCCTGTCTTAACCCCTCCCACTCGACTACTGCAACACCGTTTCCCCTGTCTTAACCCCTCCCACACGACTACTGCAACACCGTTTCCCCTGTCTTAACCCCTCACACTCGACTACTGCAACACCGTTTCCCCCGTCTTAACCCCTCACACTCGACTACTGCAACACCGTTTCCCCTGTCTTAACCCCTAAAACTCGACTACTGCAACACCGTTTCCCCTGTCTTAACCCCTCCCACTCGACTACTGCAACACCGTTTCCCCTGTCTTAACCCCTCCCACTCGACTACTGCAACACCGTTTCCCCCGTCTTAACCCCTAAAACTCGATTACTGCAACACCGTTTCCCCTGTCTTAACCCCTCCCACTCGACTACTGCAACACCGTTTCCCCTGTCTTAACCCCTCCCACTCGACTACTGCAACACCGTTTCCCCTGTCTTAACCCCTCCCACTCGACTACTGCAACACCGTTTCCCCTGTATTAACCCCTCCCACTCGACTACTGCAACACCGTTTCCCCCATCTTAACCCCTAAAACTCGACTACTGCAACACCGTTTCCCCTGTCTTAACCCCTCACACTCGACTACTGCATCACCATTTTTACACCAGTAAGTGCTATACAGATACCCCAAAAAAACTAAAACCCCAAAGAATAATCAATGCAGAGGCAGACGCACAGTGGCTAGGAAAAACTCCCTAGGAAGCAGGAATCTAGGGAGAAACCTAGAGAGGAACCAGGCTCAGAGAGGTGCCAGTTCTCTTCTGGCTATACCGGGTAGAGATTTAAGAGTACATGTGTGGCCATTAAGCCCAGATCGTTTTTCAAGACGTTCAAAAGTTTGTTGATGACCAGCAGGGTCAAATAATAAGGACGCAACACTATTAGGGTCGTCATGCAGGAGATGTGTTGTATCATAGAGATATGTTGGGGACACAGTAATATGGTTACTTAAGGACATGTTATTATCATGTATGGGGACCAGACGTATGTCAGGTTATTGTGGAGTATTTATAGGACTACTCAATGTATGTCAGGTTATTGTGGAGTATTTATAGGACTACTCAATGTATGTTAGGTTATTGTGGAGTATTTATAGGACTACTCAATGTATGTCAGGTTATTGTGGAGTATTTATAGGACTACCCAATGTATGTCAGGTTATTGTGGAGTATTTATAGGACTACCCAATGTATGTCAGGTTATTGTGGAGTATTTATAGGACTACTCAATGTATGTCAGGTTATTGTGGAGTATTTATAGGACTACCCAATGTATGTCAGGTTATTGTGGAATATTTATAGGACTACTCAATGTATGTCAGGTTATTGTGGAGTATTTATAGGACTACCCAATGTATGTCAGGTTATTGTGGAGTATTTATAGGACTACTCAATGTATGTCAGGTTATTGTGGAGTATTTATAGGACTACCCAATGTATGTCAGGTTATTGTGGAGTATTTATAGGACTACTCACTGTACGAAAGGTTATTGTGGAGTAATTGTAGGACTACTCGCTGTATGTCAGATTATTGTTTACTATTTACAGGACTACTCACTGTATGTCAGGTGATTGTGGAGTATTTATAGGACTACTCACTGTAGGTCAGAATGTTATGTAGTATTTGTAGGACTACTCACTGTATGTCAGGTTATTGTGGAGTATTTATAGAACTACTCACTGTATGTCAAGATGTTGTGGAGTATTAGTACACATAGAGCTGCGAGGCGAAGAGCGGAGATTGTGTGGTTGTGTTGAGTCCTTTTGTTTCTACATGTGTCCTGTGTGAGAGAAATAGGAACAAATATGATGCATAGTGCAGTGTAGACGTCTCCATCTCAAGACAATGGTTGACGGATGAGATGCCGGTGGGACGCAAACAATTTATTTAGAAGGTCCATTAGTAGCTTTCAGTGCTGCTATTCTAATGAAAATATGATTTCTCAGTCCCTCACATGTTAAATCACTGTGATATATAAATCACCTATTTCGACTCGTTATATCTCGCAAACCAAAACATTTTCCTCCTCTCTGTGTAAAGCCACAGGGACAATCTGTCCCCTAGTACTGCCTAGGACCAAATGTATTCGACAAAATAGTTGCGTCTGAATCTAGTGGAACTGAAAATAGCAGTGGTGATGAACGAGCACCTTTCCAGCACCAACGGGTGTTTTCAAGATTCTTAAGCTATAGTTTCTACGCCTTTTAAGCACAGCATTTTTCTTCTCTTGTTTTTTATTACCCCTTTTGTGAGGACCTGCATGAATAATGTTGACCATGTAGGGTTAGTATGAAGGTATGAAGTGACTCCATAAGCAGGAAGCAACACATACTGGAAACCTGCTTTTCATCTGATGGAGCCTGTTGGCTTTCTATAGGAACTGTCTATAGGAACTGTCTATAGGAACTGTCTATAGGAACTGTCTATAGGAACTGTCTATAGGAACTGTATGTCAGATTATTGTTTACTATTTACAGGACTACTCACTGTATGTCAGGTGATTGTGGAGTATTTATAGGACTAGTCACTGTAGGTCAGAATGTTATGTAGTATTTGTAGGATTACTCACTGTATGTCAGGTTATTGTGGAGTATTTATAGAACTACTCACTGTATGTCAGGTGATTGTGGAGTATTTATAGGACTACTCACTGTAGGTCAGAATGTTATGTAGTATTTGGAGGACTACTCACTGTATGTCAGGTTATTCTGGAGTATTTATAGAACTACTCACTGTAGGTCAGATTATTGTTTACTATTTACAGGACTACTCACTGTATGTCAGGTGATTGTGGAGTATTTATAGGACTACTCACTGTAGGTCAGAATGTTATGTAGTATTTGTAGGACTACTCACTGTATGTCAGGTTATTGTGGAGTATTTATAGAACTACTCACTGTATGTCAAGATGTTGTGGAGTATTAGTACACATAGAGCTGCGAGGCGAAGAGCGGAGATTGTGTGGTTGTGTTGAGTCCTTTTGAAGTGAGGAAATCTCTGATGGCTGTTGAAGCAAGCTGCAAGCTGCATATACTGAGAGACCATTGGAGCTTTGTGGAGACATATGATAGGGCCTCCTACTGTGGTACTGCAGAGAGAAAGGGCGAGCTGGAGTGGAGAGAGAGCTGGAGAGAGAGCTGGAGAGAGAGAGCTGGAGAGAGAGAGCTGGAGAGAGAGAGAGCTAGAGAGAGAGAGATAGAGAGAGAGAGCTAGAAGGAGAGTGCTAGAGAGAGAGAGCTAGAGAGAGAGAGAGAGAGAAAGAGTGAGAGAGAGGGAGAGAGAGCACAATTAGGACTATACCCACATATTTTCCAGAAAATAGCCATCACCTACAAAGATATGAACCTAGAGAAGAGTCCCCTCCGCCAGCTTGTTCTGGGGCTCTGTTCACAAACACAAACAGACCCCATAGACCCCATGACAGAGACACATTTTTACCGAATCAAATTATGAGAAAACAAAAAGATAACTAGATGACACACTAGAAAGTATCAACCAAAAAATGGAGCGAATTGGAACGTTATTTGGCCCTAAACAGAGAGAACACAGTGACATAATACCTGACTGTGACTGACCCCAAATTAAGAAAATCCTTGACTATGTACAGGTTCAGTGAGCATAGCCTTGCTATTGAGAGAGGCCGCAATTGGCAGACCTGGCTGTCGAGAGAAGACAGGCTATGTGCACACTGCCCACACAATGAGGTGGAAAATGAGCTGCACTTCCTAATCTCCTGCCAAATGTATGACAGTTAATAGAGACACATATTTCCCACAGATTACAGAAGCCCAAAAATAATTTTAAAATATATCAAACATTGATAAACTCCCACATCTGTTAGGCGAAATATCATCGGTGTGCAATCATAGCAGCAAGATTTGTGGCTCTTTGCCATGAGAAAAGGACAACCTGTCACGCCCTCATCTAATTCACCTGTCTTTGTGATTGTCTCCACCCCCCTCCAGGTGTCACCCTTCTTCCCCATTATCCCCTGTGCATTTATACCTGTGTTCTCTGTTTGACTATTGCCAGTTCATTTTGTTTCGTCAAGCCTACCAGCGGTTTTCCCTCTGTTCCTGTCTCTCGTTTGTTCCTGCTTTCTAGTTTTCCTAGTTTTTGACCTTTCTGCCCGCCTTGACCCTGAGCCTGCCTGCCGTCCTGTATCTGGATTACCGACCCCTGCCTGTCTTGACCCTAAGCCTGCCTGCCGTCCTGTATCTGGATTACCGACCCCTGCCTGCCGTCCTGTATCTGGATCACCAACCCCTGCCTGCCTTGACCTGTCGTTTGCCTCCCCCTGTTGTCGTACTAATCATTGTTACTTCGACACAGCCTGCCTTTGGGTCTTACCTGAAAAGTGATACAACCGGAGGAGCACAAACAACATTGTGAATACAACCTATATTTATTTATTTTTCATACTTCAACTATTTACACATTGTTACAACACTGTACATAGCCAATCATTTAACAATTGAAATATCTATATTATTTTAAAATGTTTGTGAGTGTAATGTTTAGTGTTCAGAGAGATGGAATGAGGGGGAGAGAGAGTGATGGAGAGAGAGAATGATGGGGAGAGAGAGAGATAGAAGAGGGAGAGAGAGAGATGGAAAGAGGCAGAGAGAAAGATGGAAAGAGGGTTGAGAGAGAGATGTAAAGAGAGATGTAAAGAGAGAGAGAGAGCTGGAGAGAGAGAGATGGAAAGAGAGAGTTGGAAAGAGAGAGAGAGAGATGGAAAGAGGGTTGAGAGAGAGATGGGGAGAGAGAGAGAGATGGGGAAGAGAGAGAGATGGAAAGAGAGTTGAGAGAGAGATGGAAAGAGAGTTGAAAGAGAGATGGAAAGAGAGAGAGGGAGTGGGAGAGAGAGAGATAGAGAGATGGAAAGAGGGTTGAGAGAGAGAGAGATATTGAAAGAGAGAGAGAGAGAGATGGAAAGAGGGAGCGAGAGAGAGAAATGGAGAGGGGATTGTAGGAGAGGGAGAGAGAGATGGAAAGAGGATTGAGAGAGAGGGAGAGAGAGATGGAAGGAGGGAGCGAGAGAGAGAGATGGAAAGAGGATTGAGAGAGAGGGAGAGAGAGATGGAAAGAGGATTGAGAGAGAGGGAGAGAGAGATGGAAAGAGGGAGAGAGATGGAAAAAGGGAGAGATGAAAGAGAGAGCAGCAAGAAAAGTAAAACATGTCTTTGTTTTGATGCAGTAAATAGAAATGGATTCAAACATATCCAATGAAATGAGCTCATACTCGGATTCGTACCATATTTAGAAAAACCTTCACTGAATGTTTCTGTGTTATAATTAGTAGGGCATCTTTGAGCCAGACTTGATACCTGTACCCACTTCAATGACAGTTTCTACGTCTTCATTCTCGTTTCAACTGTCTCTGCAGATTGCAGTACATCAACAGAGGAACACTGTGCTCTCGGCATATTGACTGTTATGTGTATTAGCCAAACCTGTGCTTCCTCCAGTGACATGATGAAAAGAGATGTCAAACTGTCTTTTTTTTCTTACCTGGATAACTTACAATTAGTGTTGCTGAATATTTCACGACTATTTGAAGTGATCTATGCATTGTTTTGACCAATAGTGGTGGATTGCATATTTGTATTTCTTCTTAAATAGTCAGTTTGTCTGTCTTGTCTATGAAGTGTTTATTACAGTCTTTCACCTTCAGCCTGTCACATTCAAGCTGTCACATTCAGCCTGTCACATTCAGCTTGTTACATTCAGCCTGTCACATTCAGTCTTTCACATTCAGCCTGTCACATTCAGCCTGTCACATTCAGCCTGTCACATTCAGCCTGTCACCACATTCAGTTTGTCACATTTAGCCTGTCACATTCAGTATTTCACATTCAGCCTGTCACATTCAGCTTGTCACATTCAGCCTGTCACATTCAGCCTGTCACATTTAGCCTGTCACATTCAGTATTTCACATTCAGCCTGTCACATTCAGCTTGTTACATTCAGCCTGTCACATTCAGTCTTTCACATTCAGCCTGTCACATTCAGCCTGTCACATTCAGTTTGTCACATTCAGCCTGTCACATTCAGCTTGTCACATTTAGCCTATCACATTCAGTCTTTCACATTCAGCCTGTCACATTATGCCTGTCACATTCAGCCTTTCATATCCAGCTTGTCACATTCAGCCTGTCACATTCAGGGTAGTGAGATGGGGACAGCTCCTGTCAGGAATACAGCAGGAGGAAGGTTGGCCAGTTTGTCAGGAAGGCCGCAGACACACATTCATGTGTGTGTGTGCATGTGGCGTGCGTGTGTTCATGCGGTGTGTGTGTGTGTGTGTGTGTGTGTGTGTGTGTGCAGACTAGTTGTTACTTGAGATGTCAAGCGTCCTCCAGAAGGCTTGCTTTCCATAGCTATGGCGTGAGAAGAAGGTGTGTGTGTGTGTGTGTTTCTACATGTGTCCTGTGTGAGAGAAATAGGAACAAATATGATGCATAGTGCAGTGTAGACGTCTCCATCTCAAGACAATGGTTGACGGATGAGATGCCGGTGGGACGCAAACAATTTATTTAGAAGGTCCATTAGTAGCTTTCAGTGCTGCTATTCTAATGAAAATATGATTTCTCAGTCCCTCACATGTTAAATCACTGTGATATATAAATCACCTATTTCGACTCGTTATATCTCGCAAACCAAAACATTTTCCTCCTCTCTGTGTAAAGCCACAGGGACAATCTGTCCCCTAGTACTGCCTAGGACCAAATGTATTCGACAAAATAGTTGCGTCTGAATCTAGTGGAACTGAAAATAGCAGTGGTGATGAACGAGCACCTTTCCAGCACCAACGGGTGTTTTCAAGATTCTTAAGCTATAGTTTCTACGCCTTTTAAGCACAGCATTTTTCTTCTCTTGTTTTTTATTACCCCTTTTGTGAGGACCTGCATGAATAATGTTGACCATGTCGGGTTAGTATGAAGGTATGAAGTGACTCCATAAGCAGGAAGCAACACATACTGGAAACCTGCTTTTCATCTGATGGAGCCAGTTGGCTTTCTATAGGAACTGTCTATAGGAACTGTCTATAGTAACTGTCTATATGAACTGTCTATAGGAACTGTCTATAGGAACTGTCTATAGGAACTGTCTATAGTAACTGTCTATAGTAACTGTCTATATGAACTGTCAATATGAACTGTCCATAGTAACTGTCTATAGTAACTGTCTATAGTAACTGTCTATAGTAACTGTCTATAGTAACTGTTTATAGTAACTGTCTATAGTAACTGTTTATAGTAACTGTCTATAGTAACTGTCTATAGTAACTGTCTATAGTAACTGTCTATAGGAACTGTATATAGGAACTGTCTATAGGAACTGTCTATAGGAACTGTCTATAGGAACTGTCTATAGTAACTGTCTATATGAACTGTCAATATGAACTGTCTATAATAACTGTCTATAGGAACTGTCTATATGAACTGTCAATATGAACTGTCTATAGTAACTGTCTATAGTAACTGTTTATAGTAACTGTCTATAGTAACTGTTTATAGTAACTGTCTATAGTAACTGTCTATAGTAACTGTCTATAGTAACTGTCTATAGTAACTGTCTATAGTAACTGTCTATAGGAACTGTATATAGGAACTGTCTATAGGAACTGTCTATAGGAACTGTCTATAGGAACTGTCTATAGTAACTGTCTATATGAACTGTCAATATGAACTGTCTATATGAACTGTCAATATGAACTGTCTATAATAACTGTCTATAGGAACTGTCTATATGAACTGTCAATATGAACTGTCTATAGTAACTGTCTATAGTAACTGTCTATAGTAACTGTCTATAGTAACTGTCTATAGGAACTGTCTATAGTAACTGTCTATAGTAACTGTCTATAGTAACTGTCTATAGGAACTGTCTATAGGAACTGTCTATAGTAACTGTCTATATGAACTGTCAATATGAACTGTCTATAGTAACTGTCTATAGTAACTGTCTATAGTAACTGTCTATAGGAACTGTCTATAGGAACTGTATATAGGAACTGTCTATAGCAACTGTCTATAGTAACTGTCTATATGAACTGTCTATAGTAACTGTCTATAGTAACTGTCTATAGTAACTGTCTATAGTAACTGTCTATATGAACTGTCTATATGAACTGTCTATAGTAACTGTCTATAGTAACTGTCTATAGTAACTGTCTATATGAACTGTCTATAGTAACTGTCTATAGTAACTGTCTATAGTAACTGTCTATAGTAACTGTCTATAGTAACTGTCTATATGAACTGTCTATAGTAACTGTCTATAGTAACTGTCTATAGTAACTGTCTATAGTAACTGTCTATATGAACTGTCTATATGAAATGTCTATAGTAATTGTCTATAGGAACTGTCTATATGAACTGTCTATAGGAACTGTCTATAGTAACTGTCTATATGAAATGTCTATAGTAATTGTCTATAGGAACTGTCTATAGGAACTGTCTATAGTAACTGTCTATAGTAACTGTCTATAGTAACTGTCTATATGAACTGTCTATAGTAACTGTCTATAGTAACTGTCTATAGTAACTGTCTATAGTAACTGTCTATATGAACTGTCTATATGAACTGTCTATAGTAATTGTCTATAGTAACTGTCTATATGAACTGTCAATATGAACTGTCTATAGTAACTGTCTATAGTAACTGTCTATAGTAACTGTCTATAGGAACTGTCTATAGGAACTGTATATAGGAACTGTCTATAGCAACTGTCTATAGTAACTGTCTATATGAACTGTCTATAGTAACTGTCTATAGTAACTGTCTATAGTAACTGTCTATAGTAACTGTCTATATGAACTGTCTATATGAACTGTCTATAGTAACTGTCTATAGTAACTGTCTATAGTAACTGTCTATAGTAACTGTCTATAGTAACTGTCTATATGAACTGTCTATAGTAACTGTCTATAGTAACTGTCTATAGTAACTGTCTATAGTAACTGTCTATAGTAACTGTCTATATGAACTGTCTATAGTAATTGTCTATAGTAACTGTCTATAGTAAGTGTTTATATGAACTGTCTATAGTAACTGTCTATAGTAACTGTCTATATGAACTGTCTATAGTAACTGTCTATAGTAACTGTCTATAGTAACTGTCTATAGCAACTGTCTATATGAACTGTCTATATGAACTGTCTATATGAACTGTCTATAGTAATTGTCTATAGTAACTGTCTATAGTAACTGTCTATATTAACTGTCTATATGAACTGTCTATGTGAACTGTCTATAGTAACTGTCTATATGAACTGTCTATAGTAACTGTCTATATGAAATGTCTATAGTAACTGTCTATATGAACTGTCTATAGTAACTGTCTATAGTAACTGTCTATATGAAATGTCTATAATAACTGTCTATAGTAACTGTCTATAGTAACTGTCTATAGTAACTGTCTATAGTAACTGTCTATAGTAATTGTCTATAGTAACTGTCTATAGTAACTGTCTATAGTAACTGTCTATAGTAACGGTCTATAGTAACGGTCTATAGTAACGGTCTATAGTAACGGTCTATAGTAACGGTCTATAGTAACTGTCTATAGTAATTGTCTATATTAACTGTCTATAGTAACTGTCTATAGTAACTGTCTATAGTAACTGTCTATAGTAAATCAAAATCAAATCAAATCAAATTTATTTATATAGCCCTTCGTACATCAGCTGATATCTCAAAGTGCTGTACAGAAACCCAGCCTAAAACCCCAAACAGCAAGCAATGCAGGTGGAGAAGCACGGTGGCTAGGAAAAACTCCCTAGAAAGGCCAATACCTAGGAAGAAACCTAGAGAGGAACCAGGCTATGTGGGGTGGCCAGTCCTCTTCTGGCTGTGCCGGGTGGAGATTATAACAGAACATGGTCAAGATGTTCAATGTTCATAAATGACCAGCATGGTCGAATAATAATAAGGCAGAACAGTTGAAACTAGAGCAGCAGCACAGTCAGGTGGAAGTTGAAACTGGAGCAGCAGCATGGCCAGGTAGACTGGGGACAGCAAGGAGTCATCATGTCAGGTAGTCCTGGGGCATGGTCCTAGGGCTCAGGTCAGTTGAAACTGGAACAGCAGCATGGCCAGGTGGACTGGGGACAGCAAGGAGTCATCATGTCAGGTAGTCCTGGGGCATGGTCCTAGGGCTCAGGTCCTCCGAGAGAGAGAAAGAAAGAGAGAAGGAGAGAATTAGAGAACGCACACTTAGATTCACACAGGACACCGAATAGGACAGGAGAAGTACTCCAGATATAACAAACTGACCCCAGCCCCCCGACACATAAACTACTGCAGCATACTATAGTAACTGTCTATAGTAACTGTCTATAGTAATTGTCTATATTAACTGTCTATAGTAACTGTCTATAGTAACTGTCTATATGAACTGTCTATAGTAACTGCCTATAGTAACTGCCTATAGGAACTGTCTATAGTAACTGTCTATAGTAACTGTCTATAGTAACTGTCTATATGAACTGTCTATTGTAACTGTCTACAGTAACTGTCTATATGAACTGTCTATATGAACTGTCAATATTGTCACATTCTGACCTTAGTTCTTTTGTTCGTCTTTGTTTAGTATGGTCAGGGAGTGAGTCGGGTGGGTTGTCTTTGTTCGTTTTTCTATGATTTGGTATTTCTGTGTTTGACCTGGTATGGTTCTCAATCAGAGGCAGCTGTCAATCGTTGTCCCTGATTGAGAACCATACTTAGGCAGCCTGTTTTCACCCTTGATTTGTGGGTGATTACTTTCCATTTCAGTGTTTTCACCATTCGGGACTGTTTCGGGTTTTCATTTTGTTTCTCTTGTTCTTTTTGTATTCTGCATTCAGTCTCATTAAATGACATTATGGATACATTCCACGCTGCATTTTGGTCCTCCGATCCTTCCTACTACTCCTCCTCGTCGTCAGAGGAGGAGGAAGATTGTTACAAATATGAACTGTCTATATGAACTGTCAGCAGGAACCATCTCTAGGAAATGTCTATATAAACTGTCAACAGGAAACAACTGTCTATAGGAACTGTCTATAGTAACTGTCTATAGTAACTGTCTATATTAACTGTCAATAGGAACTGTCTATATGAACTGTCTCTATGAACTGTCAATAGGAAGCATGAATAGACAGTTCCTATTGACAGTTACTATAGACAGTTACTATAGACAGTTACTATAACTGTCTATATGAACTGTCTATAGGAACTGTCTATAGTAACTGTCTATATGAACTGTCAATATGAACTGTCTATAGTAACTGTCTATAGTAACTGTCTATAGTAACTGTATATAGTAACTGTCTATAGTAACTGTTTATAGTAACTGTCTATAGTAACTGTCTATAGTAACTGTCTATAGTAACTGTCTATAGTAACTGTCTCTATGAACTGTCTATATGAACTGTCTCTATGTACTGTTTATAGTAACTGTCTATAGTAACTGTCTCTATGAACTGTCTACATGAACTGTCTCTATGTACTGTTTATATTAACTGTCTCTATGAACTGTCTATATGAACTGTCTCTATGTACTGTTTATAGTAACTGTCTCTATGAACTGTCTATATGAACTGTCTCTATGTACTGTTTATAGTAACTGTCTATAGTAACTGTCTCTATGAACTGTCTATATGAACTGTCTCTATGTACTGTTTATAGTAACTGTCTATAGTAACTGTCTCTATGAACTGTCTATATGAACTGTCTCTATGTACTGTTTATAGTAACTGTCTCTATGAACTGTCTATATGAACTGTCTCTATGTACTGTTTATAGTAACTGTCTCTATGAACTGTCTATATGAACTGTCTATATGAACTGTCTCTATGTACTGTTTATAGTAACTGTCTCTATGAACTGTCTATATGAACTGTCTCTATGTACTGTTTATAGTAACTGTCTATAGGAACTGCAATCACTGGACCCAGAAGGTTTCTGTTCGTTGTTTACTTAGGAGCCATTGACTCTCATTGAATAGAAAGGGAGGGGAGGAAAGAGTAGACTTCTGCTGTTCTCCATAGGGGACTGCTCTCTCTGTTTAGGATGTAAAGCAAAGACAGAGATAATCAAACCCAGAGCCAAAGGGCTCGGAGTCCCTCCTCGGCATTTAAATGTCCATTATATGTGGATTTGCAGGCAGCCAGCCAGCCCTCCACATTGTCTCATGGATAGACAGGCACATGCACACTAATGCACACACACACAAACATACACACACAAACATACACACACAAACATACACACACAAACATACACACACACACACACACACACACATCAGGTCACTCAGATGTTCCAAAGTGCATATAACACTGAGATCCTAATGCTTCTTAGGAAGTTCTTTATGAGTTTAAGTTCAGGAGACACACACATACACACCATCTCTCCCGAAGAAGCGACAGTTGTGGATGGTCAAAAACAGCTTGATTGTCGTAGCAACATCCGGGAAACTGGGCAGAAGGAAGTGGTGCTTTACAGCAGATCTGCAACCTCTTTAATTCAGCCTCTCATTCTCCTTAAATTGCCGGCCTCAACTGTGTAGGAAGCTCTGGGGACAGGTCATCTGAACTGTATAGGAAGCTCTGGGGACCAGCATTCTGAAATGTATAGGAAGCTTTGGGGACATGTCATCTGAACTGTATAGGAAGCTCTGGGGATCTGGTCATCTGAACTGTATAGGAAGCTTTGGGGATCTGGTCATCTCAACTGTATAGGAAGCTCTGGGGACAGGTCATCTGAACTGTATCGGAAGCTCTGGGGACAGGTCATCTGAACTGTATAGGAAGCTCTGGGGACAGGTCATCTGAACTGTATAGGACGCTCTGGGGACAGGTCATCTGAACTGTATAGGAAGCTCTGGGGACAGGTCATCTGAACTGTATAGGAAGCTTTGGGGACAGGTCATCTGAACTGTATAGGAAGCTTTGGGGACAGGTCATCTGAACTGTATAAGAAGCTTTGGGGACAGGTCATCTGAACTGTATAGGAAGCATTGGGGACAGGTCATCTGAACTGTAAAGGAAGCTTTGGGGACAGGTCATCTGAACTGTATAGGAAGCTCTGGGGACAGGTCATCTGAACTGTATAGGAAGCTTTGGGGACAGGTCATCTAAACTGTATAGGAAGCTTTGGAGACAGGTCATCTTAACTGTATAGGAAGCTTTGGAGACAGGTCATCTTAACTGTATAGGAAGCTTTGGGGACAGGTCATCTGAACTGTATAGGAAGCTTTGGGGACAGGTCATCTGAACTGTATAGGAAGCTTTGGGGACAGGTCATCTGAACTGTATAGGAAGCTTTGGGGATCTGGTCATCTGAACTGTATAGGAAGCTTTGGGGACAGGTCATCTGAACTGTATAGGAAGCTTTGGGGACAGGTCATCTGAACTGTATAGGAAGCTTTGGGGACAGGTCATCTGAACTGTATAGGAAGCTTTGGGGACAGGTCATCTGAACTGTATAGGAAGCTTTGGGGACAGGTCATCTTAACTGTATAGGAAGCTTTGGGGACAGGTCATCTGAACTGTATAGGAAACTTTGGGGACAGGTCATCTTAACTGTATAGGAAGCTTTGGGGACAGGTCATCTGAACTGTATAGGAAGCTTTGCGGACAGGTCATCTTAACTGTATAGGAAGCTTTGGGGACAGGTCATCTTAACTGTATAGGAAGCTTTGGGGACAGGTCATCTGAACTGTATAGGAAGCTTTGGCGACTGGTCATCTGGATACTGGACAGCCAATAAATTGGCAGATGCAAACAAATGATTTTCTTGAACAGTTCTTGAGGACTTGAACAAAAAAAGACTTCAGGAGACCAGGGAAGTCTCTCCAGTTAGATTTCATTCAATTCCATTTAGTTTAATTTACCTTGAATATTGCAGGCAATTAACCAGACAATACCCTCTGAGTTCAACAATAAATAGTGGCTAAATGTATCCTCAAGCCACCAACTTTGTCACTCAATGTTGGCTGTTTGATGTGTCATTTTTTATAAATGCAGGAGAGTTGCATGTACAAAACATGTTTTACTGGTAGCTGACTAGTATGCGGTGGCATCTATTTTACAATCTTTAATGTTTGAATTTCCGACATTAATTACTGAACAAGTAATTACCAGTGGTGGAAAAAGTACCCAATTGTCATACTTGGGTAAAATAAAAGATACATTCATAGAAAATGAATCAAGTTAAAAGTAAAAGTCACCCAGTAAAATACTACTTGATTAGAAGTCTAAAAGTATTTTAGACTTTATACTTAAGTATCAAAAGTAAAGATATAAATAATTTCAAATTCCTTCTATTAAGCAAAGCAGGCGGGACACATGGATAGCCAGGGGCCACACAAAAGATGCATGTGTGTTTAATGAGTCTGTGGGATCAGAGGCAGTAGATGACCAGGGATGACCTCTCACGTGCGTGAATTAGACCATTTTCCTGCACTTTTTTGGTGTCAGAGAAAATGTATGGAATTAAAAGTACATTATTTTCTTTAGGAATGTAGTGAAGTAAAAGTAAAAGTTGTCCAAAATATAAATAGTAAAGAAAAGTACAGATACACCCCCAAAAACGACTTAAGTAGTACTTTGAAGTGTATTTACTGAAGTAATTTACACCACTGGTAAATACGTTATTCCCGCCAGCCAGCAGTCTATATGGCAGCATTTGTTTAGCTTTGTGAAATGTTAGGCTTAGCATGAGAAAAGGACTACCAAATAGGCCTCCCAAATGAACATTTATCCATTAGCTGAACCAAAGCTATAGGCTACTTGCTCTGGCACCAAAGAAAGCCTATCACCGAATCAATAGGTAGCCGCATAGACATGTCATAATCGGTAGTCTATACTCTGTGAGTGGGCCCGAGGTCTGGACATTTTGTCTCATTTTGAAATGTGAGAAATGTTTGCATTCTTCACATACTACAATAGGTGTGTCAGGTGATTCAATTATTTTGGTAAAGTCACAAATGGATGGTTAGAAATAGCATCGATTGTCCTTGTTCTATATTCAAGTGGAAACATCAGTATATTTCATGCACCTTAAGCTCGTTGGTGCTCCCTAATGTCCTATTTTGGGAAGCGTGGTGGGGGCTGCTGGTGACACACAGCATGAGTTGTTTAATGCGATCGGAGGGAAACAGAACCCTGGAAATGCAAGGAGGATCAAAAGGTTTTGCATTAGAATATCCCCTTTTCAGTTTTGATTTTGAGTCTGTGAATTGCTGAGCAGGCAGCACATGTCCACGCAGCTTTTAGATCTGGTTCTCTCCCTATCTTTCTTTTCCTCTGACTTTTCCAGTTTTCCAGTATTCTTTCTCTCTCTCTCTCTCTCTCTCTCGCTCTCTCTGTCTCTCTGTCTCTCTGTCTGTCTGTCCATCTGTCTCTCTCTCTCTCTCTCTCTCTCTCTGTATGTCTGTCCATCTGTCTCTCTCTCTCTCTCTCTCTGTCTGTCTGTCTCGCTCTCTCTCTCTCTCTGTCTCTCTCTCTCTCTCTCTCTCTCTCTCTCTCTCTCTCTCTCTCTCTCTCTCTCTCTCTCCTCTCTCTCCCCTCTCTCTGTTTGTCTGTCTGTCTCTCTCTCTCTCCCCTCTCTCTGTCTGTCTGTCTCGCTCTCTCTCTCTCTCTCTCTCTCTCTCTCTCTCTCTCTCTCTCTCTCTCTCATTCTGTCTGTCTGTCTGTCTGTCTGTCTGTCTGTCTGTCTGTCTGTCTGTCTGTCTGTCTGTCTGTCTGTCTGTCTGTCTGTCTGTCTGTCTGTCTGTCTGTCTCTCTCTCTCTCTCTCTCTCTCTCTCTCTCTCTCTCTCTTGTCTCTCCTTCTCTCTCTCTCTCTCTCTCTCTGTCTTTCCCTCTCTCTCTCTGTCTGTCTGTCCCCCCTCTCTCTCTCTCTCCCCCCTCTCTCTGTTTGTCTGTCTCTCTCTCTCTCTTCTCTCTCTGTCTCGCTCTGTCTGTCTGTCTGTCTGTCTGTCTGTCTCTCTCCCCCCCCCCCCCCCTCTCTCTCTCTCTCTCTCTCTCTCTCTCCTATCTCTCTCCCCTCTCTCTCCCCCATCTCTCTCTCTCTCCCTCTCTCTGTTTGTTCTGTCTCTGCTTGTCTCTCTCTCTCTCTCTCTCTCTCTCTCTCTCTCTCTCTCTCTCTCTCTCTCTCTCTCACTCCCTCTCTCTCTCTCATTTTATCTTTCCTATTATTACTCCTCTCCCTTCATATATTTTTCCATCCCTTCCTCCCCTGATCAGTGCTGGCTGTGCAGCAGTCTCCACCCACCACCCCCTCCTTTGCACTCTCTGAAGATTTGCATTATGTTAATAGTCCATTTGTATATTCTCCCTCTCCATCCCCTTATCCCCCGAACCCTCCCATCCTGTTCCCACTGGTTAATTTCACCTGAGCCTAGTTTACCCTGCTCCTTCTCTCTCCCAGTCTGCCTGCCCACCTCCTGACTCTCTCAGTGTTGCTGTCTGCTGTAGTCAGGTTAGGATCACTCTCTCAGTGTTGCTGTCTGCTGTAGTCAGGTTAGGATCTCTCTCTCAGTGTTGCTGACTGCTGTAGTCAGGTTAGGGTCACTCTCTCAGTGTTGCTGTCTGCTGTAGTCAGGTTAGGATCACTCCCTCAGTGTTGCTGTCTGCTGTAGTCAGGTTAGGATCACTCTCTCAGTGTTGCTGTCTGCTGTGGTAAGTGGCAGATCACTCTCTCAGTGTTGCTGTCTGCTGTAGTCAGGTTAGGATCGCTCTCTCAGTGTTGCTGACTGCTGTAGTCAGGTTAGGGTCACTCTCTCAGTGTTGCTGTCTGCTGTAGTCAGGTTAGGATCACTCCCTCAGTGTTGCTGTCTGCTGTAGTCAGGTTAGGATCACTCTCTCAGTGTTGCTGTCTGCTGTGGTAAGTGGCAGATCACTCTCTCAGTGTTGCTGTCTGCTGTAGTCAGGTTAGGATCACTCTCTCAGTGTTGCTGTCTGCTGTAGTCAGGTTAGGATCACTCTCTCAGTGTTGCTGTCTGCTGTAGTCAGGTTAGGATCACTCTCTCAGTGTTGCTGCCTGCTGTAGTCAGGTTAGGATCACTCTCTCACTGTTGCGGTCTGCTGTAGTCAGGTTAGGATCACTCTTTCAATGTTGCTGTCTGCTGTGATCAGTGTCAGATCACTCTCTCAGTGTTGCTGACTGCTGTAGTCAGGTTAGGATCACTCTCTCAGTGTTGCTGTCTGCTGTAGTCAGGTTAGGATCACTCTCTCAGTGTTGCTGCCTGCTGTAGTCAGGTTAGGATCACTCTCTCACTGTTGCGGTCTGCTGTAGTCAGGTTAGGATCACTCTTTCAATGTTGCTGTCTGCTGTGATCAGTGTCAGATCACTCTCTCAGTGTTGCTGACTGCTGTAGTCAGGTTAGGATCACTCTCTCAGTGTTGCTGTCTGCTGTAGTCAGGTTAGGATCACTCTCTCAGTGTTGCTGCCTGCTGTAGTCAGGTTAGGATCACTCTCTCACTGTTGCGGTCTGCTGTAGTCAGGTTAGGATCACTCTTTCAATGTTGCTGTCTGCTGTGATCAGTGTCAGATCACTCTCTCAGTGTTGCTGACTGCTGTGGTCAGTGTCAGATCACTATCTCGGTGTTGCTGTCTGCTGTAGTCAGGTTAGGATCACTCTCTCAGTGTTGCTGTCTGCTGTAGTCAGGTTAGGATCACTCTCTCAGTGTTGCTGCCTGCTGTAGTCAGGTTAGGATCACTCTCTCACTGTTGCGGTCTGCTGTAGTCAGGTTAGGATCACTCTTTCAATGTTGCTGTCTGCTGTGATCAGTGTCAGATCACTCTCTCAGTGTTGCTGACTGCTGTGGTCAGTGTCAGATCACTATCTCAGTGTTGCTGACTGCTGTAGTCAGGTTAGGATCACTCTCTCGGTGTTGCTTACTGCTGTAGTCAGGTTAGGATCCAATTAGGGTCCTGTCTCATCTCTCTCTGAGCAGGGGGCTGTGTTCAGGCGTTGAGCCTGAGACAGGGGGGGGTGAGTGGAATCACCCCCCACACACACACAGACACACACACACACTCTCCTCCCTTAGAGAGGAGGATGAGACACTGAGACACACAGAAGATAAGAGAAAGGAGATTCCTGGTCATGGTTTCTAAACTGCAGCAGTATTGGAGCTCTACAGTGGACTAGTACACTACAGAGAACACTGGTCTTTGTTCATGTGTTTACTTGCTCTGCAGGGATGAAGAGAGATGAGTTGTGATAAACCAGGTACTTATACTGTTTGTCTTCATCTGCACTCAAACTCTATCTGCATGTGAGAGAGAGAGAGAGAGGGAGGGAGGGAGGCAGGGAGAGAGAGAGACAGAGAGAGGAGAGAGAGAGAGAGAGAGAGAGAGAGAGAGAGAGAGAGGAGAGAGAGAGAGAGAGAGAAGAGAGAGAGAGAGAGAGAGAGAGAGAGAGGGAGAGGGGGGGTGATCTCCCATGTGTGACTGATAGCTGCTGGAGAGAGTGTGCACTACATCGGAGAGCGAGGGAGCCAGTGAATGAGCGCAGGAGATACGCTCGCAGCCAGAAGAGCAGCAGGAGCGAACACAACTACGCAGGAAGCACCAGAGAGAGAGAGAGAGAAGGGGGGGTCCTCCGATTTTCTTTCCTTCAGAGAAAAGGGGAGCGTGAGAAAGAAAGAAAAAAAACACTCCTTTTTCTGTACCTTCAGGGCAAGGTGGCAAAGAGCGTAACGGTTGGGTGAGAGGAGCATGCGAAAGAGAACACCCAATGTTTCTTTTCTCTGAGTGACAAATCAGAACGTGAGAACTATAGTTAGAGCGTGCGTGCTGTTCTTCAAATTGGTCAGAGATCTTAAGGAGATCTTAGAGATCCTCTACTTTTTTACTTCGGGTTGTAGAGCTGGACCAGTGGGGTGAAACTGAAGCGGTCCCGAATCCGGAGCTAACCCGGGCGGACGTGGGTTTGGTTCTGAGTGATCCTAGTATGGCGTTGTCTCTATCATGAGCCTGGTCTCTGTGGAGTTCGCCCCACCCCGTACCGTACGTCTGTTGTCAGTTCTTCGGGCTTGGATCATGCTTCGTCCTGCCGGTGGTGCAATGTCGCGGGGCTCCAAGGATGGGGGGGCATACCACCTCTCCAGCCCCCTCCGCCTGCGCCTGAGCCCCTGGATGTGGTCTCTGACTCTAGGATGTATCACTGGGTCTGTGTGGAGTTCTTCTCCCAGGGGGAGGCAGGATAACAACGTGGCTGCCGCCAGACCTCCAGGGCAGGCTACGTCCTATACGTACCCCGAGCATCAACTCCACGGGACGCGGCATCAGTCCTCTGCATCTGTCTCCATCTACCACTGGCCAGCCTCACTTAGGGGTGGCCACGGTGAGTCACACTTTAGACCTTAAACTTACTCAGACCGTAATCCTGTGTTCTTGAACCCGAACAGGTTTTTCTTTTCTGAATCAAAAGATTGGTTGTGGGCTGGTTGTGTCTGGGGGAAACGTGTGACTGACCAAGTCTCTACGTCCCTGCGACACTGTTAGAGAGAGGCTACAGGGAAACGTGTCTACTCGATACGATCAGCGTGGCTGAATTGTCTGGACAAAAGGTCCCCATCTTGTTAGAGACATTTGAGCATTTCCTTTTCCTGCATTTCTACACGATTCAAGGAGCTGAGAGATTTATTTGCAATTTGAAAGCTAATTTCCTGCAATTCATGCATTTTGCCTTGGCTAATGTTCTTCTTGCCTTGGCAAATGCTGTGTTCTTCTACTCAAATATAACAACAGACTCACCACTGCTAAATTGTTTTATTCCCTTTGACTGTCTAACTTTTATTTTGGTTTGTTAGATTGCTAGTTCTCAAATATTATACTATTAAAAAATATATATAAGTCTATTATCATTAATACATCATTTATATCTGATTGTTTAATGTTTACACTGAAAGTGTTTTTTTCCTCCTCAAAATATTTATTTGTATTATTATTAAATGCTTAGGTGGCCAAGAATAACAATGACAGTAAAATCCCAGCCTAAAGCCCTAACTGTAAACCCTAACCTCACTCCTTTTTCTCGAATCTCAAGCAACCTAGGGGCAACATAGGGTTTAATACTTTCCAGAGAATCGACCAAATTCACATCCTGAGAAAATTGCAAGAAATTACCAGGCATCCCGGTATTCCCTTTCAAACCTATTTTGTTTCACTCTGTTTCTGTTTCTCTCTAAGTCTGTCTCTCTCTCATGGTCTGTCTCTCTCTTTCTGTCTGTTTTTCTCTCTTTCTGTTTCTCTCTCTGTCTGTCTCTCTCTGTCCCTCTCTGTCTGTTTCTCTCTCTGTCTGTCTCTCTCTATCTCTGTTTTTCTCTCTCTGTCTGTCCCTCTCTGTCTGTCTCTCTCTGTCCCTCTCTGTCTGTTTCTCTCTCTGTCTGTCTCTCTCTATCTCTGTTTTTCTCTCTCTGTCTGTCCCTCTCTGTCTGTCTGTCTCTCTCTGTCCCTCTCTGTCTGTTTCTCTCTCTGTCTGTCTCTGTTATCTCTCTGTCCCTCTGTCCGTTTCTCTCTCTGTCTGTCTCTGTCTGTTACCTCTCTGTCCCTCTCCGTCTGCTTCTCTCTCTGTCTGTCCCTAACAATAATCCAAACAGTTGCATTGTTTCGATTGGACAAATTCACGTAATCTGCGTAATAAATACGCCCCAGTCGAGCCAGCGCAAGGGAGCGAGAGGAGGGGGCAGGCAGAAAAATACTTGACAGGCAGAAAAATACTTACGTCTTTGTAATCTGTTTTGGATGCCTCGCAAATTCACCAAAGTTTGCCTCGTCCACTCTGGTTTTGTTTAAATTACACAACTTTCCCCAGACCTTTATAGCCAACCTGGAATCAGAGCATTTCATATTATTTTGAAGATAAATCTGAGACACTCCATTTATGTTAAGTTTTGTTAAGTTTTGTATTGTCACGGCCGTCAGTGCCTCTAACAAAGTTAACTACCCAAACTGAAAGGAGGGAAAAAAGGGCTACCTAAGTATGGTTCCCAATCAGAGACAACGATAGACAGCTGTCCCTGATTGAGAACCATACCCGGCCAAAACATAGAAAGACAAAATCATAGAAAACAAAACATAGAATGCCCACAACAAATCACACCCTGACCAAACCAAATAGAGACATAAAATGCTCTAAGGTCAGGGCGTGACATGTATGGCATGTTTTCATTTTTGGATATCCGTCAAATCAAATTGTATTTCTCGCATGAGCCAAATGCAACAACCTTACAGTGAAATGCTAATTTACAAGACCTTAACCAACAATGCAGTTTAAGAAAGAACCTAAGAAAGTAAAAGATATGACTAACAAATAATTAAAGAGGAGCAGTAAAATAACAATAGCCAGTCTATATACAGGGGGATACCAGAACAGAGTAAATGTGCGGGGCCACCGGTGTCGAGGTTATTGAGGTAATATATACATTTGGGAATGCAGGCGGCCTAGTGGTTAGAATGTTGGACTTGTTGCCAGATTGAATCCCCGAACTGACAAGGTACATATCTGTCATTCTGCCCCTTAACAAGGCAGTTAACCCACTGTTTCTAGACCAGTTAACCCACTGTTCCTAGACCAGTTAACCCACTGTTCCTAGACCAGTTAACCCACTGTTCCTAGGCCATCATTGAAAATAAGAATTTGTTCATAACTGACTTGCCTAGTTAAATAACGGTAATATATATATATTTTTTTCTAAATGTAGGTAGCGTTATTAAAGTGACCATTCATAGAGTAGCAGCAGTATAGAAGGGGGGTGCAATGCAAATAGTTTAGGTAGTAATTTGATTAGATGTTCAGGAGTCTTATGGCTTGGGGGTAGAAGCTGTTTAGATGCTTCTTGGACCTAGACTTGGCGTTCCGGTACCCCTTGCTGTGCGGTAGCAGAGAGAACAGTCTATGACTAGGGTGGCTGGAGTCTTTGACAATTTTTAGGATCTTCCTCTGACAGGGCCTTCTTCTGGAGGTCCCGGATGGCAGGAAGCTTGGCACCGGTGATGTATTGGGCCATACAACCTCTGTATTGCATTGCAGTCAGAGGCCAAACAGTTGCCAGGTTGTGATGCTCTCGATGATGAAGCTGTAAAACCTTTTGAGGATCTGAGGACCCATTCCAAATCTTTTCAGTCTCCTGAACGGGAATAGGTTTTGTCGTGCCCTCTATACGACTGTCTTGGTGTGTTTGGAACACGTTCGTTTGTTGGTGATGTGGATGCCAAGGCTCTTGACCTGCTCCACTACAGCCCCATCGATGAGAATGGGGGCGTGGTCGGTCCTCCTTTTCTTGTAGTCCACATTCCTCTCCTTTGTCTTGATCACATCGAGAGAGAGGTTGTTGTCCTTGCACCACACAGTCAGATCTCTAACCTCCTCCCTATAGGCTGTTTTATCGTTGTCTGTGATCAGGCCTACCACTGTTGTGTCATCGGCAAACGTAATGATGGTGTTGGACTCGTGCCTGGCCTTGCAGTCATTAATGAACAGGGAGTACAGGAGGGTGCTGAGCACACACCCCTAAGGGGCCCCCGTGTTGAGGATCAGCATGGCGGATGTGTTTTTACCTACCCTTACCACCTGGGGGCGTCCAGTCAGGAAGTACAGGATCCAGTTGCAGAGGGAGGTGTTAAGTCCCAGGGTCCTTAGCTTAGTGATGAGCTTTGAGGGCACTATGGTGTTGAACGCTAAGCTGTAGTCAATGAATAGCATTCTCACATATGTGTTCCTTTTGTCCAGGTTGTGAAAGGGCAGTGTCGAGAGCAATAGACATTGCATCATCTGTGGATCTGTTGGGGCGGGTCTAGGGTTTCTGGGATAATGATGTTGATGTGAGCCATGACCAGCCTTTCAAAGCACTTCATGGCTACAGACGTGAATGCCCTACGTGAATACTCTACAACCCCTACAGGTCGGTAGTCAATTAGGCAGGTTACCTTAGTGTTCTTGGGAACAGGGACTATTGTGGTCTGCTTGAAACATGTTGGTATTACAGATTCACATAGGGAAAATGCCACTGAAGACACTTGGTCAGCGCATGTACACGTCCTGGTAATCCACCTGGCCCGGCGGCCTTGTGAATGTTGACCTGTTTAAAGGTCTCACATCGGCTACAGAGAGCGTGATCACACAATCGTCCAGAACAGCTGATGCTCTCGTGCATATTTCAGTGTTACTTGCCTTGAAGTGATCATAGAAGTTATTTAGATCATCTGGTTGGCTTGTGTCACTGGGCTGATCTCGGCTGTGCTTCCCTTTGCAGTCTGTAAAAGTTGGCCACATCCGATGAGCATCGGAGCCAGTGTAGTACAATTCGATCTTTGTCCTGTATTGATGCTTTGTCTATTTGATGGTTCGTGGGAGGGCATTCGTATAAGCTTCCAGGTTAGAGTCCCGCTCCTTGAAAGCGGAAGCTCTACCCTTTAGTTCAGTGTGAATGTTGAGTGTAGTCTATGGCTTCTGGTTGGGGTATGTACGTACAGTCACTGTGGGGAAGCCGTCCTCAATGCACTCATTGATGAAGCCAATGACTGATGTGGTGTGCTCCTCAAATCCATCTGAAGATACACAGAACATCTTCCAGTCTGTGCTAGCATCTTGCTTCATCTGACCAATTTTTTATAGACCTTGGTGACTGGTGCTTCCTGCTTTAATTTGCATGTAATCTTTGTGTGTGGAGTAAATGTGGTCTAGAGTTCTTTTCCCTCTGGTTACACATTTAATATGCTGATAATGAATGAGGTAAAACTGATTTAAGCTTCCTTGCATTAAAGCCACTAGGAGCACCATCTTTGGATGAGCGTTTTCCAGGTTTCTTATGGCGGAATACAGCTCATTGAGTGCAGTCTTAGTGCATCGGTCTGTGTTGGTATGTAGACAGATACAAAAAGACAGATATAAACTCTCTAGGTAGATAGTGTGGTCTACAGCTTGTCTTGAGATACTGTACCTCAGGCGAGCAAAACTTTAAGACTTCCTTAGTTATCGTGCACCAGCTGTTGTTTACAAATATACCTAGGCCCCGTGTCTTACCAGAGGCTGCGGTTCTATCCTGCCGATAGCGTGTATAAACCACCAGACGTATGTTTTTAATGTTAGCGTTCAGCCAAAACTCGGTGAAACATAAT
>NC_034187.2:9166031-9228763 GCF_002021735.2 Oncorhynchus kisutch
TATTTTACTGTCGGTAGCGTTAGATAGCTAGCGCTAGTCAGCTATACCTGGGCCAAGACTCATGTATTATTTTACTGTCGGTAGCGTTAGATAGCTAGCGCTAGTCAGCTATACCTGGGCCAAGACTCATGTATTATTTTACTGTCGGTAGCGTTAGATAGCTAGCGCTAGTCAGCTATACCTGGGCCAAGACTCATGTATTATTTTACTGTCGGTAGCGTTAGATAGCTAGCGCTAGTCAGCTATACCTGGGCCAAGACTCATGTATTTTTTTATATATTAATCTTCGTTCTCCATCTTGTTTTTAAATAGCGAACCAATATGTTTTCATCACTTTTATTTCCCTGACTGATCAAAACGTGCTCTCTCTTGTCTCTCTCTTGTCTCTGTCTTGTCTCTCTCTTGTCTCTGTCTTGTCTCTCTCTTGTCTTTCTCTTGTCTCTCTCTTGTCTCTCTCTTGTCTTTCTCTTGTCTCTCTCTTGTCTTTCTCTTGTCTCTGTCTTGTCTCTGTCTTGTCTCTCTCTTGTCTCTGTCTTGTCTCTCTCTTGTCTTTCTCTTGTCTCTCTCTTGTCTCTCTCTTGTCTTTCTCTTGTCTCTCTCTTGTCTCTCTCTTGTCTCTGTCTTGTCTCTCTCTTGTCTCTGTCTTGTCTCTCTCTTGTCTCTGTCTTGTCTCTCTCTTGTCTCTGTCTTGTCTCTCTCTTGTCTCTCTCTTGTCTTTCTCTTGTCTCTCTCTTGTCTCTCTCTTGTCTTTCTCTTGTCTCTCTCTTGTCTTTCTCTTGTCTCTGTCTTGTCTCTCTCTTGTCTCTCTCTTGTCTTTCTCTTGTCTCTCTCTTGTCTTTCTCTTGTCTCTCTTTTGTCTCTCTCTCGTCTCTCTCTTGTCTCTCTCTTGTCTCTCTCTTGTCTCTCTCTTGTCTCTCTCTTGTCTCTCTGCAGCAGACATATATTGAGAAATATGTTTAAACATCAAATCGTAATAAAATCGCAATATTGAATGACATATAGTGTGGTTATTTTATCCTATCGTGAGGTCTCTGGCAATTTCCAGTCTTTTACAGGTTATCAAGCCAATATGCAGTATCAAATTAAACAGGTTGGTTCTATTTCTGAGGTGGGAAGTCTCAAAACATGTTTTCGCCCAAGCAAAGCATATAAACTTCTAAGATTGACTTCTAGGAATCCAAAAGATTCTCTGTAAATGTACTTAGCCTACACTATATACTATTTACTATCTACTAGCCGTAGATGAGTTTGTGCACCTACAGGAACTAGGGGGTTTGCTAAAGCATTTCCAAAAGGCCTGGCAATATGGCCAAAATATTACATAATCATATTACAATGTTTTCATATTTTTGTTACAGTATTTGATGGTATTTTATATTTATGAATAAGAAAAGTGATGAATATGCAGTTAGTTCATGACCCTAGGGTGATGTGACAACACATAAATTATGAGCAATTTTGATTGGTCTTTCTCTATTCTGATTGTTGTATACAGTTCGAATCCAACTTCATCCAAAAAACATTTTCAGCATTTCATCCATACATTATGTCCAGTACTCATTTTGTATCATTTCTACAATATGCCACATATTGGCTGATATGGACCTAATTAATTGGTGAACTGTTGGAATAATAAGTTCTATAGTTGGGATATAATGGGCAGCACTTTCATTACATTTTTGTTTGACATAACAATGAATGAAAACGACAGAGAGGACTAGGAATTAAATGATTGGTCAGTGTTTTCTAGGGGACCTTTGTGGTTGTATTTATTATGGATCCCCGTTAGCTGCTGCCAAGACATTACATACTTTTCCTGGAGTCCAGCAAAATGAAGGCAGTTATATACAATTAAAACATTACATTACACTTCACAATACATTCAGGCCCCTAATCTACTACCACATATCTACAACACATTAAGTGTGTGCCCTCAGGCCCCTAATCTACTACCACATATCTACAACACATTAAGTGTGTGCCCTCAGGCCCCTAATCTACTACCACATATCTACAACACATTAAGTGTGTGCCCTCAGGCCCCTAATCTACTACCACATATCTACAACACATTAAGTGTGTGCCCTCAGGCCCCTAATCTACTACCACATATCTACAACACATTAAGTGTGTGCCCCCAGGCCCCTAATCTACTACCACATATCTACAACACATTAAGTGTGTGCCCTCAGGCCCCTAATCTACTACCACATATCTACAACACATTAAGTGTGTGCCCTCAGGCCCCTAATCTACTACCACATATCTACAACACATTAAGTGTGTGCCCCCAGGCCCCTAATCTACTACCACATATCTACAACACATTAAGTGTGTGCCCCCAGGCCCCTAATCTACTACCACATATCTACAACACATTAAGTGTGTGCCCTCAGCCCCCTATTCTACTACCACATATCTACAACACAAAATCCTTGTGCACTTGTGTATTTTGTCGGGACGTTGGAACCATTAATGCGATGATGATTATTTTATCAAATCAATTAACTATGTTTAATTATTACAATTATTAAATTAATCATAAAACAATGAATTAAGTAGTTGTAACGATCGTCCTCTTCTTCTGACGAGGAGTAAGAGATGTCGGACCAATGTGCAGCGTGGTAAGTGTCCATAAAGCTACTTTATTTACAAGAACACTAAACTACAAAATAACAACGTGAAATACCGAAACAAACGAAACAGTCCCGTGTGGAAACAAACACTAACACGGAAAATAATCACCCACAACTCAAAAGTGAAATCTGTTTCCTGAATTAACTCTAAAGATGTAAATATATCGTTATACCAGTCATCCATGATTTATCCTTATTACCTCATCCCTCATTCTGAACGTCATTGACTTCCATCCATGAATTATCAATATTACCTCGTCAGTCTCATTCTGAACTTTGTTGACTTCCATCCATGAATTATCATTATTACCTCGTCAGTCACATTCTGAACATCGTTGTCTTCCATCCATGAATTATCGTTATTACCTCGTCAGTCTCATTCTGAACGTCGTTGTCTTCCATCCATGAATTATCGTTATTACCTCGTCAGTCTCATTCTGAACGTCATTGACTTCCATCCATGAATTATCATTATTACCTCGTCAGTCTCATTCTGAACGTCGTTGACTTCAAATCTATACGAACCCTAGTCTCCATGATGAATCTGCGATACACAAATTGGCTTAATTATTTATTTACTAACTAACTAAATAAACACACAAAATTACATAAACACACACACACAGGATAGATTATACATTGGTTACTAACATGATGCCATGAGAAGTCACTAACCCAATGGACTAGTGGACTAACCCAATATGACGGCTTGTCACAAATGAAAGGGGGAAGAAGAGGAGGAAAAGAAGAGACAAAGGAATTCAACTATCGTACATACAGTTGAATAATATGTTCATCGTAAATATGGAAATTTAGCACCCTAACAACCGCTCATTCAGATTTAGAAATGCAACACATATTTACGCTTTGTCGATCAGTCTATGGAGTCCGATCAGTCTATGGAGTCAGTTGACAGAAAGTCTCTGGTTGTGTAAGTCTCTGGTTGTCCACCAGAGGTCACCATGTCCTCTGTAGTTGTAGTAGGTCTCGTCGTGTCTGTTAGAACACATCTTCCAGAAGTGTATCACGTGGTGTTCAGTGGGCCTTGTTTAGAATAGATACTCTAGAGATACCTATAGTGGTGAAAGGAAATTGTTCTTTGTCCCTCGTCTTCAGTCGAGTTTCCTAGGCTAACAGTGCATATACAGCTGCAGACTGAATGTGTCTGTGTAGTCTTGTTCTTGTTCTTGTTCTTGTTCTTGTTCTTCTTCTTCTTGTTCTTGTTCTTCTTCATCTTCTTCTTCTTCTTCATCTTCTTCTTCTTCTTCTTCTTCTTCTTCTTCTTCGAGAGAGAGAGAGAGAGAGAGAGAGAGAGAGTTTCAGAGGGTCTCCACGTTTCCTGGTCTGGTAGAGATGTTCTACTTATCCGTTGAAGGTTTCAGTCTCTAACCATTTCGTACCTTTCAGCTCATGCTGTCGGTCACACTGGTCTAATGTAGAGTCTAACCATTATACACATCCGGCTTACCATCCATATACTAGTCTGTAGAGGTTCCAACCATTTCAATGTGTGGATGGTCCTCACGTTCTCTGGTCTAATGTACATTTCGTTAGCGGGTCCTTTTATGCCCTCGCCGTGGATGGCGGTTCCATCACGTTGCCACAAGGTCTGTGCTCCCGTGGGCGTGTTTACTGACTAGGTAAAACTTTTAAAGCTTTACAGATGTTGATATATGTATTATTATGGATTCATAATCAGCTATAATGGGGCGGTCGTTTTGGACCGGGAACACAGAATGAATTAACATATGAAACGAACACAACAGGGTTAAATCAAATGTTACTGCTCGCATCAGTTACCTGATGTGGAATAGAGTTCCATGTAGTCATGGCTCGACATAGTACTGTGGAATAGAGTTCCATGTAGTCATGGCTCGACATAGTACTGTGGAATAGAGTTCCATGTAGTCATGACTCGACGTAGTACTGTGGAATAGAGTTCCATGTAGTCATGGCTCAACATAGTACTGTGGAATAGAGTTCCATGTAGTCATGGCTCGACATAGTACTGTGGAATAGAGTTCCATGTAGTCATGGCTCGACATAGTACTGTGGAATAGAGTTCCATGTAGTCATGGCTCGACATAGTACTGTGGAATAGAGTTCCATGTAGTCATGGCTCGACATAGTACTGTGGAATAGAGTTCCATGTAGTCATGGCTCAACATAGTACTGTGGAATAGAGTTCCATGTAGTCATGGCTCGACATAGTACTGTGGAATAGAGTTCCATGTAGTCATGGCTCGACATAGTACTGTGCACCTCCCATAGTCTGTTCTGGACTTGGGGACTGTGAATAGACCTCTGGTGGAATGTCTTTCAGGGTATGCATGGGTGTCTGATCTGTGTGCTTGTAGTTTAAACAGACAGCTCGGTGCATTCAACGTGTCAATACTTCTCACAAATACAAGTAGTGATGAAGTCAATGTCTCCTCTACTTTGAGCCAGGAGATTGACATACATATTATTAATGCTATTGTTATTAATGTTAACATCAGCTATCTGAGCAGCTAACCAATCGCTGCAGCTGTACATAGCCCATCTGTAAAAAGCCCACCCAATCTACAGTGCCTTGCGAAAGTATTCGGTTCTTTCCACAGATTCTCGATTGGATTCAGGTCTGGACTTTGACTTGGCCATTCTAACACCTGGATATGTTTATTTTTGAACCATTCCATTGTAGATTTTGCTTTATGTTTTGGATCATTGTCTTGTTGGAAGACAAATCTCCGTCCCAGTCTCAGGTCTTTTGCAGACTCCATCCATCTTCCCATCAATTTTAACCATCTTCCCTGTCCCTGCTGAAGAAAAGCAGGCCCAAACCATGATGCTGCCACCACCATGTTTGACAGTGGGGATGGTGTGTTCAACTGATTGTTGTCCTATGGACAGAGTCTCCCACCTCAGCTGTAGATCTCTGCAGTTCATCCAGAGTGATCATGGGCCTCTTGGCTGCATCTCTGATCAGTCTTCTCCTTGTATGAGCTGAACGTTTAGAGGGACGGCCAGGTCTTGGTAGATTTGCAATGGTCTGATACTCCTTCCATTTCAATATTATCGCTTGCACAGTGCTCCTTGGGATGTTTAAAGCTTGGGAAATCTTTTTGTATCCAAATCCGGCTTTAAACTTCTTCACAACAGTATCTCGGACCTGCCTGGTGTGTTCCTTGTTCTTCATGATGCTCTCTGCGCTTTTAACGGACCTCTGAGACTATCACAGTGCAGGTGCATTTATACGGAGACTTGATTACACACAGGTGGATTGTATTTATCATCATTAGTCATTTAGGTCAACATTGGATCATTCAGAGATCCTCACTGAACTTCTGGAGAGAGTTTGCTGCACTGAAAGTAAAGGGGCTGAATAATTTTGCACGCCCAATTTTTCAGTTTTTGATTTGTTAAAAAAGTTTGAAATATCCAATAAATGTCATTCCACTTCATGACTGTGTCCCACTTGTTGTTGATTCTTCACAAAAAAATACAGTTTTATATCTTTATGTTTGAAGCCTGAAATGTGGCAAAAGGTCGCAAAGTTCAAGGGGGCCGAATACTTTCGCAAGGCACTGTACCTACCTCATCCCCATATTGTTTGTATTTACTTTTCTGCTCTTTTGCACACCAGTATTTCTACTTGCACATCATCATCTGCTCATCTATCACTCCAGTATTAATCTGCTAAATTGTAATTACTTCACTATTATGGCCTATTTATTGCCTTACCTCCTCACACCAATTTGCACACACTGTATATAGACATTCTTTTTTTTCTATTGTGTTACTGACTGTACGCTTGTTTATTCCATGTGTAACTCTGTGTTGTTGTTTGTGCCGCACTGCTTTGCTTTATCTTGGCCAAGTCGCAGTTGTAAATGAGAATGTCTTCTCAACTAGCCTACCTGGTTAAATAAAGGTGAAATTAAAAATTAAAAATTGTGAGTGGGTGACAACAGGCTCTCTTTTATCCCACTGCTAAATACGTGACAGAGAGAGACAGACCTGGACTCCGGGTTAGACGTAACATAGTAAACAAAAATCTGTGGCACTCAAATGAGTATGATATCTTACGTTTGATATAATTTCATATGATACAGTATGTTCTAACTACAATTTGTACGATATGTTCCGAATTACAATATGTGTGATATGTTACGAATTGCAATTTGTACAATATGTTATGAATTTAAATTTGTTGTGGATAACATTAGTTAGGTGGCTAGGTGGCTAACGCTAATGTTAGCTAGGTGGCTAACGTTAGCTAGGCTGGGGGTTAGGGTTGGGTTTTAGGTTAGGATTTGGGTGGGGGTTAGCTAACATGATAAGTTATTGTAAAGTAGCTAAAAAGTAGTACGTACAGTGCATTCGGAAAGTGTTCAGACCCCTTGACTGTTTCCCCATTTTGTTACATCATATAAAATGCATTAAATTGTTGTTTTTTTCCTCATAAATCTACACATAATACCCCATAAGGATAAAGCAAAAAACAGGTTTTTAGAAATGTTTGCAAATGTATTAAAAGTAAAAAAAAAATGAAATATCACATTTACAATAAATATTCAGACCCTTTTTTCAGCACATTGTTGAAGCAACTTTGGCAGCCATTACAGCCTCAAGTCTTCTTGGGTATGATGCTGCAAGCTTGCCACACCTGTATTCGGGGAGTTTCTCCCATTATTCTCTGCAGATCTTCTCAAGCGCTGTCACGTTGGATGGGGAATGTTGCTGCACAGCTATTTTCAGGTCTTTCCAGAGATGTTTGATCATGTTCAAGTCCGGGCTCTGGCTGGGCCACTCAAAGACATTCAGAGAATTGTCCCAAAGCCTCTCCTGCGTTGTCCTGGCTGTGTGCTTAGGGTCGTTGTCCTGTTGGAAGATGAACCTTCGCCCCTGTTTTAGGTCCTGAGCGCACTGGAGCAAATTTTGTTTGGTTCATTTTTGCCTCGATCCTGACTGGTCTCCCAGTCCCTGCCACTGAAAAACATCCCCAAAGAATGATGCTGCCACCACTATGCTTCACCGTAGGGATGGTGCCAGGTTTCCTCCAGACGTGACGATTGGCATTCAGGCCAAAGAGTTCACCCTTGGTTTCATCAAACCAGAGAATGTTGTTTCTCATGGTCTGAGAGTCTTTGGGTGCCTCTTGGCAAACTCCAAGCAGGCTGTCATGTGCCTTTTATTGAGGAGTGGCTTCCATCTGGCCACTCTATCATAATGGCCTGATTGATGGAGTACTGCAGAGATGGCTGTCCTTCTGGAAGGTTCTCCCATCTCCACAGAGGAACTCGAGAGAACTCTACAGCTCTGTCAGAATGACCATCAGGTTCTTGGTCACTGGCCCGTGGTAACCCAATGTCCAGTTAAGACACATTGTTTTTTCAGATATCAATATTTTTTAAAGATATTCACATTTTGTAGAGAATTATTATTTATTTATTTATTCATTCATTTTGAATAAGACTTTCAATGTTTTAACCTTTTGCGACCAAGTGGGTAAATTGTGAAGCATAATTGGTCATAATTGGATACAATTACAGTAATAGACTCACATCACCTTTCTGCCAAAAGAAACATCCATCTTAAAGTCATGGACAGGCATTTCTATAATGTGCCATAATTCAGTTAAATAATAAAGAGAGAAAAGCAGTCTGGAAATGACTTTAACTTTTAGTCATTATCTTCCCCTTCGCTGACTTCAATCCCCTACAGTATATTCTTCAGAGTTTTTTTTCCTCCGTCCTTTGCCTGCGTTTGACTTGAAAGACAGGCGTTGTAGATGAGTTCAGATGAGAAGTAATTGGCTTCCACAATGGATGATTTTAATTCAATTCCATTAGAATGTCTGGGAGAAGGCTGAGCTGGAATAAGTGATTGTGTAACCACCAAATGTCCCCTTTTTTTTCAGTCTTTGACTCCTTTTCAACACTTTATAAAGTTAGCTACAATAGCTATTTATAATGTTAGTTAGCTCATTTCTTTATAACGTTAGTTAGCGCATTTCTTTATAACGTTAGTTAGCTCATTTCTTTATAACGTTAGTTAGCTCATTTCTTTATTAAGTTAGTTGTCTATTTGATTTATTAAGTTAGTAAGCTCGTTTCTTGATTAATGGTCCTCTGTCACATATACTCCCTCTCTGGCCTCTAGGTCACCAGGCTGCTTGTTATGGCGCACACCTGTCATCATCGTTATGCGCACTAGCGCGTCATCAAACTCACCTGGAATCCATCACGTCCCTGATTACCTTCCCTATATATGTCCCTTTGGTTCCTTCCCTATATCTGCCACTCCCTTTGGTTCCTTCCCTATATCTGCCACTCCCTTTGGTTCCTTCCCTATATCTGCCACTCCCTTTGGTTCCTTCCCTATATCTGCCACTCCCTTTGGTTCCTTCCCCAGGCGTTATTGTTTCTGTTTCCTGTCTGTGCGTTGTTCGTGTTTCTTGTTCTGTATTATGTTTCATTTTTTTATTAAATATTCACTCCCTGATATTGCTTCCCGTTACATCCTGTGGTGTTTGTGGGTCTAGTCATTAACAGATTTTTTAACGTTCAGTACATTCAGTGCATGTTTAATATGAGTATGCACTCAGAAGACATATTTTTCAATAAATGTTCCTTTTGTTCGATAAAGTCTCTCTTTATATCCGAAAACCTCAGTATTGTTCGCACGTTTTCTTCAGTAATTCACAGGCTCAAACGCAGTCACAACAGGCAGACAAAGAAATCCAAATAATATCCGTAAAGTTCATAGAAACATTTCAAACGATGTTGATAATCAACCCTCAGGTTGTTTTTTTGCCTAAATAATCTATAATATTTCAACCGGACAATAACGTCGTCAATATAAAAGGTAAACAAGAAAGGCACTCTCTCTGGCCGCGCGCATGAAAAATCTCTGTGACACGGCAGTGTCCACTCATTCAGACTGCTCTTACTCCCTCATTTTTCAGAATACAAGCCTGAAACAATTTCTAAAGACTGTTGCCATCTAGTGGAAGGCATATAAACTGCAATTTGAGTCCTAAGTCAATGGATACTGCAATGGCATTGAATAGAAAACTACACACAAATTCAAAATACTTCCGGGAATGGATTTTTCTCAGGTTTTCGCCTGCCAAATCAGTTCTGTTATACTCACAGACACTATTGTAACAGTTTTGGAAACTTTAGAGTGTTCTCCATCCAAATATACCAATTATATACATATCCTATCTTCTGGGCCTGAGTAGAAGGCAGTTTAATTTGGGCACGCTTTTCATTTAAAATTCCAAATGCTGCCCCCTACCCTAGAGAAGTTAACCTTTATTTAACCAGTAAGGGCTCATTGAGATTTGAAAGACAGGCAGCACCAAGTCATTACACAATTACAGACAGACAACATGGATGGAGTTCAGATGCAGCAAGGGCACAGGGAGTATGACCTTTACGTGTCTCACCTTTGGTGGGAGACTTAGATGTACAGTTTGAGATTTGCTAAATTTCATCAGTGCCATGTTGAACACCAAAAGTACCAACTTCCAAGACAATTAAAATCTCATTGGGATCTACATTTGAATGTTATTGTCATACAACTTCCAGTTCCATCATGGAGAGTTTTCACTAAACTCTGTCCCTGGTTGTACTCTGAATACTTTGACATTTCTGAGGGAAGAGGGTGGAGCACTTACCCACTGCACCAGATTTGCAACCAAAAACAAGGCAAGATCTAGCTGGAAGGAGTAGAGTTTTACACAGTCAGTAAGTACTCATAGTTGTGCTCTGAGTAACCATTCCTACCCATAGGAACCCATGGTACCCCAGACACCAGACTGCAGGGGAACAGAGTGAAACATGAAGGATCAAGACAGGTATTATCAAACTCACCAAGACAGGGGATACCTCATAGCAGGATCACAGGGAGGGAGAGAGAGAGAGGAGACCTCATAGCAGGATCACAGGGAGGGAGAGAGAGAGAGGAGACCTCATAGCAGGATCACAGGGAGGGAGAGAGAGAGACAGGGGATACATCATAGCAGGATCACAGGGAGAGAGAGAGAGAGAGAGAGAGGGGAGACCTCATAGCAGGATCACAGGGAGGGAGAAAGAGACAGGGGAGACCTCATAGCAGGATCACAGGGAGGGAGAGAGAGAGCGAGGGGAGACCTCATAGCAGGATCACAGGGAGGGAGAGAGAGACAGGGGAGACCTCATAGCAGGATCACAGGGAGGGAGAGAGAGAGCGAGGGGAGACCTCATAGCAGGATCACACGGAGGGAGAGAGAGAGAGGAGACCTCATAGCAGGATCACAGGGAGGGAGAGAGAGAGACAGGGGAGACATCATAGCAGGATCACAGGGAGGGAGAGAGAGAGGGGAGACATCATAGCAGGATCACATGGAGGGAGAGAGAGACAAGGGATACATCATAGCAGGATCACAGGGAGGGAGAGAGAGAGGGGAGACCTCATAGCAGGATCACAGGGAGGGAGAGAGAGAGAGAGACAGGGGAGACCTCATAGCAGGATCACAGGGAGGGAGAGAGAGAGGAGAGACATCATAGCAGGATCACAGGGAGGGAGAGAGAGACAGGGGAGACATCATAGCAGGATCACAGGGAGGGAGAGAGAGAGGGGAGACATCATAGCAGGATCACAGGGAGGGAGAGAGAGACAAGGGAGACCTCATAGCAGGATCACAGCGAGGGAGAGAGAGAGACAGGGGAGACCTCATAGCAGGATCACAGGGAGGGAGAGAGAGAGGGGAGACCTCATAGCAGGATAACAGGGAGGGAGAGAGAGAGGGGAGACCTCATAGCAGGATCACAGGGAGGGAGAGAGAGAGAGGGGAGACCTCATAGCAGGATCACAGGGAGGGAGAGAGAGAGGGGAGACATCATAGCAGGATCACAGGGAGGGAGAGAGAGAGGGGAGACCTCATAGCAGGATCACAGGGAGGGAGAGAGAGAGAGGGGAGACCTCATATCAGGATCACAGGGAGGGAGAGAGAGAGGGGAGACCTCATAGCAGGATCACAGGGAGGGAGAGAGAGAGGGGAGACCTCATAGCAGGATCACAGGGAGGGAGAGAGAGAGGGGAGACCTCATATCAGGATCACAGGGAGGGAGAGAGAGAGGGGAGACCTCATAGCAGGATCACAGGGAGGGAGAGAGAGAGACAGGGGATACATCATAGCAGGATCACAGGGAGAGAGAGAGAGAGAGAGAGAGGGGAGACCTCATAGCAGGATCACAGGGAGGGAGAACGAGACAAGGGAGGCGTCATAGCAGGATCACAGGGAGGGAGAGAGAGAGAGGAAAAAGAGAACAAGAGAGGGGAAAGACAGAGAGAGGGAGAGAGAGCGAGAGAGAGAGTGAGAAAGAGAGAGAGGGAAAAGAGGGGAGAAGTGATTTAGTTAAACCCAGGGTATAGTCAGTTTAGTTAAACCTAGGGGGTATTTGTTAAGTAATTTTGTAATCAATGTTCATAAATTCCAATTATCTTTATCTGTCTGATACCCAGAGGTTGTAAAGTTCTGGTCTTAAATAAAACAGACAGAATTCCCAGCTCACAATTGATCAGATCACGATTTACTTGCGAGAGCTCTGCAGTTTACACAAATACATTCCTTTTATACCATCCTAACCTACGTACATACATTCACACCAACATAGGGATTTTCTCATGAGTCTCACCACAGTTTATAACCACTCAGCTGACAATTCCAGGCTCCCCCAGATACTAGAGCTCTGGAGGGGCTCTCCCTGTCCTATCTTATCTTCACAGATTTACATCCAGGTCGGTTCCAACATAGGTTAATGTGCCTCTTTTCTACCCCCACATACATTCCATTCTTCCTAGGTCCATGCCATATAACCACTTCCTAATGAACAAACATTATTTAACACTACAGGAAAGACAGAGTAGAATTATTGCCAGTTATTGTGCCCTATACCTCATTTAGTCATTATTCATAAAAAATCCCATAACAGTATGGCAGGAATTTGGGGGAAGTTGAAGCTCATTTACTGCATTTCTACACAATGACATTTTTCAAAAAGCTATTTAGAGAACAGCAAAAACACACATAAATGACCCCCAATTTATCAGTGCAATATTAGGTTTAGAGATATGTGGAACATGTGTACAGTGTCAACAACTATTCAACCTCATCATAAATTGACTAATTTCCATGTGGAACAGTGCATAGGATAGAGTGCAACATGAAATAGATAGAAATGATAAATGCTATCATGTCACATCGAGGCCGACTTCAAATGCTTACAAAAAAAACTTGAAAGTAACCAGAACATAAAACAGCTGACCTTGAAGGTAAACAAATAAATCCTCAGACGAGAGTTGAAATAAAAGCAACAAAGGACAATCGGAGGAAGACAAAACAAAATCGACCAAAGATTGACGAAAATCACACAATAGAAAAAGGAAAATCTAGACGTTGTGTGCCCGGGATTCAGCACCACTTAAAACTGACAGTGTTTTAACAACTTTGCAGATATGAAAGAAGCAGATAATCATAAAATGTATAAAAATATAAAGTTTATGCTACAAACCAACTTTATAAGAGGTTTAAAAAAATAGGTTATATTTGACTAAAAATGACATGACGCAGAGCAAGGCATTGTTGTCAGAATAGATGAATGCAGTTCAATGCATGATTCATTTAATTCACCAATATGTTTCTTGAAGGGTCCTAAACACATTGTTATCAGGTTGTACGTCACCGCTGGGCTGGTACATTGTTTTCTGCTTCCACACATTGGGGTTGCACTGTTTCAGTTTCAATGACTCAATATTCTGGACAAAAATTGACGAATTTAACACAGGCTGGGAATGTCAATACAATACAAACGAGCAAGGGCAATGCTCACAAGTCAGTCATAATGTGGCTAATAGTCTAGCCTATCTATTTATATAGCTATTTATTTAGCAAGCTAAAAACACAGAGCCTAACATTAGCTAGCTGCTGGGAAGATGTGATTTCATTGGAAGAGTGGGTGAGTGACCGATCACATTGATTTTCGGTTGCTACAGCAAGAGATGAAGGTGTCATTTGATTAGCTAGCGAGAAATGTGAATCGCTTTGTTAGCTAGCTAACTATGCTGATCTTGAACAACTGTTAACCAGTTAGCATATATTTTGTGTTCATAAATTCGCTCTGGCTATCTACTCCGATTTCAGAGCACTCTCGTCTGAGTGTGACAGAGACCAGAATAACTCATGAATTTATGGACTTGCCACACCTGTTGAATATGGCCTGTGTGTAACGGCGTTCTTCGTTTGTTGAAAGAGAGTCGGACCGAAATGCAGCGTGGTGGTTACTCACGTCTTTAATGAAGGAAAAGTGACGATACATGAAATAACGAAAAATACAAAAAACAACAACAAACGGAACGTGAAACCTAATACAGCCTATCTGGTGAAACTACACAGAGACAGGAACAATCACCCACGAAAGACAAAGCG
Organism: Oncorhynchus kisutch; assembly: GCF_002021735.2. Taxonomy (NCBI): domain Eukaryota; kingdom Metazoa; phylum Chordata; class Actinopteri; order Salmoniformes; family Salmonidae; genus Oncorhynchus; species Oncorhynchus kisutch. The sequence goes on from NC_034187.2 coordinate 9,180,126, forward strand.
AAACTCAGGCTACCTAAATACGGTTCCCAATCAGAGGCAACGAGAATCACCTGACAGCTGATAGAACCGCTTCAGGCAGCCAAGCCTATACAACACCCCTAATCAGCCGCGATCCCAAATACTACAAACCCCAATACGAAATACAATAACATAAACCCCTGTCACACCCTGGCCTGACCAAATATATAACGAAAACACAAAATACAATGACCAAGGCGTGACAGAACCCCCCCCCCCCCAAAGTGCGGACTCCCGGACGCACCTCAAAACCATAGGGAGGGTCCGGGTGGGCGTCTGTCCATGGTGGCGGCTCCGGCTCGGGACGTGGACCCCACTTCATTAATGTCCTAGTTCCTCCCCTTCGCGTCCTGGGATAATCCACCCTCGCCGCCGACCATGGCCTAATAGTCCTCACCCAGAACCCCACAGAACTAAGGAGCAGCTCGTGACTGAGGGGCATCTCGGGACTGAGGGACAGCTCGGGACTGAGGGGCAGCTCGGGACTGAGGGGCAGCTCGGGACTGAGGGGCAGCTCGGGACTGAGGGGCAGCCCGGAACTGAGGGGAAGCCCGGAACTGAGGGGAAGCCCGGAACTGAGGGGAAGCCCAGTACTGAGAGGAAGCCCAGTACTGAGAGGAAGCCCAGTACTGAGAGGAAGCCCAGTACTGAGATGAAGCTCAGGTAGGTAGTAGGCTCCGGTAGATCCTGGCTGGCTGGCGGATCTGGAAGATTCAGGTTGACTAGCAGATCTGGAAGATTCTGGTTGACTAGCAGATCTGGAAGATTCTGGTTGACTGGCGGATCTAGCTGCTCTATGCAGACTGACAGCTCTGACTGCTCCATGCAGGCTGACAGCTCCTTGCAGACTGGCAGCTCTTTGAAGACTGACAGCTCTGACTGCTCCATGCAGGCTGACAGCTCCTTGCAGACTGGCAGCTCCTTGCAGACTGGCAGCTCCTTGCAGACTGGCAGCTCCTTGCAGACTGGCAGCTCCTTGCAGACTGACAGCTCTGACTGCTCCATGCAGGCTGACAGCTCCTTGCAGGCTGACAGCTCCTTGCAGACTGACAGCTCCTTGCAGACTGACAGCTCCCTGCAGACTGGCAGCTCCTTGCAGACTGACATCTCTGGCTGCTTCATGCAGACTGACAGCTCTAACTGCTCCATGCAGGCTGACAGCTCCTTGCAGACTGACAGCTCCTTGCAGACTGGCAGCTCTGGCTGCTTCATGCAGACTGACATCTCTGACTGCTCCATGCAGGCTGACAGCACCCTGCAGACTGGCAGCTCAGGCTGCTTCAAACAGGCAGGAGGCTCCGGCAGTGCTGTAGAGAAGAAAGGCTCTGATAGCGCTGAACAGGCGGGAGACTCCGACAGCGCAGGAGAGGAGGAAAACGCTGGCTGCGCTGAACAGGCGGGAGACTCCGACAGCGCAGGAGGGAAGGAAGGCTCTGGCTGTGCAGAATAGGCGGGAGACTCCGACAGAGCAGGAGAGCGAGGCGCACTGTAGGCCTGATGCGTGGTGCGGGCACTGGTGATACTGGAGCGAGGACACGCACAGGAAGCCTGGTGCGGGGAGCTGCTACCGGAGGACTGGTGTGTGGAGGTGGCTCTGGATAGACCGGACCGTGCAGGCGCACTGGAGCTCTTGAGCACCGAGCCTGCCCAAGCTTACCTGGCTCGATGCCCACTCTAGCCCAGCAAATACGAAGGGCTGGTATGAACCGTACCGGGCTATGCACCCGCACTGGAGACACCGTGCGCTCACTAGCATAACACGGTGCCTGCCCGGTCTCTTTAGCCCACCGGAAAGCACAGGGAGTTTGCGCAGGTCTCCTACCTGGCATAGCCATACTCCCTGTAAGCCCGCCCCCAAATTTTTTTGGGGGGTTGTTTCTCGGGCTTCCTTGCCAACCGTGTTCCCTCGTATCGCCGGCTCCTATCTTCTGCTGCCTCTGCTTCCTCCTTGGGGCAGCGATATTCACCAGGCTGAGCCCAGGGTCCTCTTCCGTCTAATATCATCTCCCAAGACCAGAAGTCCTTATATCGCTGCTCCTCATGATTAACAGGGAGAGTTGGCTCAGGTCTGACTCCTGACTCTGCCACTCTCTTCCTGAGCCCCCCCCCCAATACATTTTTTGGGGTGACTTTTGGGTTTCGCTCTGCGCCGCCGTGTTTTCCTTTTCGACTCCATTCGCCTATAGCCTTCCTCGCACTGCTCAAGCGAATCCCATGCGGGCTCCTGCACTCTCTCTGGGTCGGCCGCCCACCTGTCGATTTCTTCCCACGTCGTATACTCCATGCCATCCAATACGTCTTCCCATGTCCATTCCTCCTTTCGCTTTTCCTGCGGTCGCTGCCTGTAACCACGCCGCTCGGTCCGTGTGTGGTGGGTGATTCTGTAACGGCGTTCTTCGTTTGTTGAAAGAGAGTCGGACCGAAATGCAGCGTGGTGGTTACTCATGATCTTTAATGAAGGAAAAGTGACGATACATGAAATAACGAAAAAAAATTGTTTTTAAATAAAAACGGAACGTGAAACTTATTACAGCCTATCTGGTGAACACTACACAGAGACAGGAACAATCACCCACCAACCTAATACAGCCTATCTGGTGAACACTACACAGAGACAGGAACAATCACCCACCAACCTAATACAGCCTATCTGGTGAACACTACACAGAGACAGGAACAATCACCCACCAACCTAATACAGCCTATCTGGTGAACACTACACAGAGACAGGAACAATCACCCACCAACCTAATACAGCCTATCTGGTGAACACTACACAGAGACAGGAACAATCACCCACCAACCTAATACAGCCTATCTGGTGAACACTACACAGAGACAGGAACAATCACCCACCAACCTAATACAGCCTATCTGGTGAACACTACACAGAGACAGGAACAATCACCCACCAACCTAATACAGCCTATCTGGTGAACACTACACAGAGACAGGAACAATCACCCACCAACCTAATACAGCCTATCTGGTGAACACTACACAGAGACAGGAACAATCACCCACCAACCTAATACAGCCTATCTGGTGAACACTACACAGAGACAGGAACAATCACCCACCAACCTAATACAGCCTATCTGGTGAACACTACACAGAGACAGGAACAATCACCCACCAACCTAATACAGCCTATCTGGTGAACACTACACAGAGACAGGAACAATCACCCACCAACCTAATACAGCCTATCTGGTGAACACTACACAGAGACAGGAACAATCACCCACCAACCTAATACAGCCTATCTGGTGAACACTACACAGAGACAGGAACAATCACCCACCAACCTAATACAGCCTATCTGGTGAACACTACACAGAGACAGGAACAATCACCCACCAACCTAATACAGCCTATCTGGTGAACACTACACAGAGACAGGAACAATCACCCACCAACCTAATACAGCATATCTGGTGAACACTACACAGAGACAGGAACAATCACCCACCAACCTAATACAGCCTATCTGGTGAACACTACACAGAGACAGGAACAATCACCCACCAACCTAATACAGCCTATCTGGTGAACACTACACAGAGACAGGAACAATCACCCACCAACCTAATACAGCCTATCTGGTGAACACTACACAGAGACAGGAACAATCACCCACCAACCTAATACAGCCTATCTGGTGAACACTACACAGAGACAGGAACAATCACCCACCAAATACAAAGTGAACTCAGGCTACCTAAATACGGTTCCCAATCAGAGACAACGAGAATCACTTGACAGCTGATTGAGAACCGCCTCAGGCAGCCAAGCCTATACAACACCCCTAATCAGCCGCGATCCCAAATACTACAAACCCCAATACGAAATACAATAACATAAACCGTGTCAGTAACACATAAACTGTGACAGTAAAAGTTTGCAAAATAAGTAATTCAATTTTTGCTAGCAGCACAGTTAGTCACAATTGCTCTAGATAATAAAAACAGGCTAACCAGCTTTGATAGGGCGAGTAAAATGGTCAGAATGAGGTGTTCTCTCATTTCTGTCTAGAAGTAGCTAGAAAGCTAGCCAACTTCAGCCAGTTAGCTTGGGTGCTTGACTGACGTCATGAGGAAAGTTCAGATCAATCCTTCTGCTTGTCCAAAGCTTACAGTGTCAATACTGCGCTCTGAACGCTCGGAGAGCGAAATGCTCTGAATTTACAAACAATCTGACAATGATCTATAAGGGCTCAAGGCGAGACCCATATGCAGACACAGGAGGCAGATGGTTGAGCTGCGATATTTATTATAACACAAGGGGTAGGCAAAAGGCAGGTCGGGTAGAGGCGAGAGTTCAGTAACCAGGTCAGAGACCAAACAGTACAGGGCGTTAGACAGGCGAGAGGTCAGGGGAGGAAGAATGGTCAGACAGGCGAGTTCGGTGTCAGGACAGGCAAGGGTCAAAACCAGGAGGACTAGGAAAAACAGAGATTGGGAAAAATTGGAGCTAGGAGATAAATGCTGGTTGACTTGGCAAACAAGATGAACTGGTAAAGAGAGACAGAAAACACAGGTATAAATTCCCTGGGGATGACACCTTGAGGGGGTGGAGACAAGCACAAGGACGTGACACGCCCTGAATTTACAAACAGGGGGGTGCACAGATTTTCTGCTGCCAGTTCCAATTTAATGGACAGCAACACTGTTTTGGTTACTACATGATTCCATATGTGCTATTTCATAGTGTTGATGTCTTCACTATTATTATACAATGTAGAAAATAATAAATATAAAGAAAAACCCTTGAAAGATTAGGTAAACTTTGACCGGTAGTGTATACATGTACAGTGGCGATGTTAGCATGTACATCTTGGTGTGCCCCCCCCAAAAAGTGGGATGCGTGCCAGCAAAGCCACTACACAAACAAAAACAATACATGAAATATACTATAACGGTGACAAACCGTGCCCAAAAACTGTTAGGGATAACATAAAGCTGTCCCAACAGCAGTCCCAATATCTTACCACAGCTACACCTGGCTATCAGCAGCGCCTTGTCTGGCAGCAAAACAGTTCATTCAGACTTTAAAAAAAACATAGCTGATATGGCTGACTTGCTTAAACAAATGTGGTTTCGACTGACAATTGAGAGGTACAAACTATGTCATAAGGGGACAACAAGCGAATAAGAGGCAATCCGTAATTTTGATTAAAACATTAATGAGCGGGCCAGGACAAAAGTAGTCAATATAACTATTTGATGTGCAATTTTGAAATTTAAGGTGACAGAATTCAGAACTTGGGCCATTCTTACAGTATTCTTCTTGTACACCAAGTCAGAACCATAGGATAAATAAAGGGGGCATATAAGCAGACAATGAAAGCTCTCACAATATTCAATTATTACATTTCTCTAAAACAGGTTAAAGACTACATGTGTACCACCAAGTCAGAACTGTAGGCAAAATTAAGAGGGGTAAATAGACCAAATTATTAGGGTGAGACACATGGGTTGCTAAAATCGTATTACACAACATACACTTAGTATTACTTTCTTAGCTACAGTATACATATCTCCCTGGAATATCTCACCTTGTTGTGCTGTGCTCACTTGAACAGGAAGGTAGCGCGGTGGTCCTCGTGGGCAAATTTTGTCATAAATGTCTGGCATTTTCTGGATCTATGGTGCTTTCAAAACAACTGGGAACTCTGAAAAAAACTAGTTTGAATCATGATGACATCATTGATCTTCAGGTCGTAACTCTAGAAATAGGCCGGATTTACAATTCCGAGTTGGATGATCGTTTAAAACATATTTACCCAGTCAGAGCTCGTTTATTCCCGACTTCCCAGTTGTCTTGAACTCACTGAAGTCAAGTTTTTGCAGTTCCGAGTTAACAGAAGCGTGGCACAAATCATGCTTCATTGACAGCCTGGCCAATGTTGAATGTTTACCATTTTATGGCAGGCTAGTGCTTGCTTTGCAATGCTTGCAGTTAGCCACTGACTGTCACTGATTCCTTCTAAACCACTCATTTGTTGAATTTGCGATTTCCAACTTGTTGTGTAATGTTTATGGTGTATTGACGAGCACTGATACATTTTATCTATAATTTCTCTTCACTATTTCTCTTCAAATGACAAGGATTAAAAAGGATTTGCAACTAGATTCTAAACTTGATTCATGATGATGACTGCTAGCTAAGATTTTGAAAGTATGATGTTGTTGACATGATCAGTCTAAATCAAAGCTACTGTACGTATAACGTGCTTTGAGTTCATTTTATCTGTGGCCAATGACCTTGAGCCTTCTTGGATGGGCACTTCTAATGTAACTCTATGGCAGCACCCAAGGGCTTGAATTTCCGAGGTCTACCCTTAGACTTGGCGGTGAAGCAATGTCCCCATGAGTGACAGAACAGTGAGCCAATCATGGCGTAGCGCTTTCGTATTTTCTGCTGGATTGCCCCACCACAGAATGCACTGAACTAGGCTAAAACACCTGCATTTTGTAGCTGCCTTACTCAAGAAAACCAAAAAGAGACCATGTTTGTATGCAGCTTTATTAACCCATTTATATATTTTTTGTTTTACATTGTTTGCAACTGATATGTGACGCGTATTAATGCCAAAATAACATGCAAAACATGCAAGCCCCCACCCCACAGTTTTTTGTTATTTTCTATTCCTAAAAATGTTGTGCTCAAAGCAGGTGACCTCTGACCTGAATGACAGGTTGTATACACATCATTAACACCCAGATAAGCAACACAATAATAATCAAATAAAAAACATCCTTACATCCACGCTAAATATTTAATTCCATTTTGCCAGCAAGATTGATCTGTTAGACGATCTCATTTTCACTCAGGAAGATGGACCACCAAGACGGATGGAGATACTTGGAAATCAATCAATCAATCCACCATCATTAACATACACACCCAGCTTTAAATGCGTTATACCAGAGGCAGGTAGCCTACAGGGAGGGCATTAGGGATGCAGGCAGAGGACGATGATGATGATGATGATGAAGATGATGACGATGAGGTAGACTTACAGCGAGAAGTTCAAAAAAGTTAGCCCAACTAAATAATAATTAATTATTTGCATTATCTCAAGTATCATTCTGTTACTGCATGAAAATGTACATTTGTTATAGCCTATAATTGTTATTGTCGTTGAAGCCGAAAACAAAAAGCTCTAATTAGCAAGTTGCCCACTTGTGCTTATTTTCATACCAATAGGCCTAAATGAAACCAAAATTTCACTGGGTGACAAAGAAAATTAATCAAAATAACAATTAGGCCTACAGCTATCACAACCTACATTTTAATAGCAATAACAATTCCCAATTAAATTACCTCCTGGCTATCAGATTACAACAAGGCTTACAAGACCATGTTCAAATGCCAACATCACATTCAAAGCAACCGGTGCACTGCCTAAACTGCTGAATGGTAAAGCAAATGCCACTGTCTGCTCTATTCTTTCTAATTATGACTACAAAAGGCATGCAGGCTGGCAGCTGCTCTCCGAGTGATGCTCTCCGAGTGATGCTCTCCGAGTGATGCTTTCCAAGTGATGCTCTCCGAGTGATGCTCTCCGAGTGATGCTCTCCGAGTGATGCTCCCCATGGTCGTAACGCCAACCATATCCACAACGCTAAACAGGCGTGCAGGCTGGCAGCTGCTCTCCGAGTGATGCTCCCCATGGTCGTAACGCCAACCATATCCACAACGCTAAACAGGCGTGCAGGCTGGCAGCTGCTCTCCGAGTGATGCTCTCCGAGTGATGCTCTCCGAGTGATGCTCTCCGAGTGATGCTCTCCGAGTGATGCTCTCCGAGTGATGCTCTCCGAGTGATGCTCTCCGAGTGATGCTCCCCATGGTCGTAACGCCAACCATATCCACAACGCTAAACAGCCGTTGCATTTGAATCGGGATTGGAAAGATTTTAGTCTCTCTTTGTTTTATCCTTTAAATTGTTGCTCTTGATCTAGGGGATGCAAACCCAACTGACGCCTCTGGAGAGGAGAGAACACTGGCTTGAATTTGTGTCAATGATGTATTTGCACTGCATTTGCTGACAAATGATTTATTGATTGTAGAAATTACCTGATAATGTTAAACTTGCTTATTACATCATGATGCATCATTAATGATTATTTTCACAATCAGATCAACCAAATGTTCCAAAGTCAATATTATCTCGCTATGAATTGGTAGTGTGCTTCAAAGCACACGGATAATACACACTAGTGTATCGGGTGATTTGAACAACTTTATTCCATTGTATTTCACCCAGTTTCCTCAAGGCAGTTGAGAAGACAGCAGATGCTAGATGACAAATGTCTTAGTTCTAAGTTAGAGAGTGATGAGAGAGAAGAGAGAAGGATAGAGAGAAGGGATAGAGAGAAGAGAGTGAGAAGAGAGAGAGAGAAGGGATCAAGGGATGGAGAGAAAAGAGAGAGAAGAGAAATAGAGAGAGAGGGATAGAGAGAAGAGAGAGAAGAGAGAAGGGATAGAGAGGAGAGAGAAGGGATAGAGAGATGGAGACCGAGAGGGATAGGGAGAAGAGAGAGAGAAGAGCGATAAGGGATAGAGGGATAGAGAGAAGAGCGAGAAGGGATAGAGAGAAGAGCAAGAAGGGATAGAGGGATAGAGAGAAGAGCGAGAAGGGATAGAGGGATAGAGAGAAAAGCTAGAGAGAAGAGATAGAGAAAGAAGAGCAATTGAGCTGAGAGAGACACAGAGAGGTGGAACAGAGAGACAGACAGATGGAGATGTTGAGCTGAGAGACAAAGAGGGAGAGGTGCACTCTTCGACAATAACACTGTGGGTGAGTGCCCCCCACGGACCCAGAAGACTGGGTGATCTCGCTCTCAGAGGACGACGTGAGTAAGGTCTTTAATCAGGTCAACAGTCACAAGGCCGCGGGGCCGGATATTCCAGGGCGTTTCTCAGAATATTCACAATATTCACAGTAGTGTTCAACCTCTCCTTTTGTAACGCTCGTCGTCGTAAGGAAGAGTGGACCAGAGCGCAGCGTGGAAAGTGTTCATGATCTTTAGTGTCAAGAATCACTCAAACAAAAATAACGAATACGAAAGCGAACAGTTCCGTCGGGTACAGATAATAAATGGAAAACAACTCCCCACAAAACCCAAACGGAAAATCTGATTGGGAACCACACTAGGCAAAAACAACAAAGAAATAGAAAACATAGATTCTCCCACCCGAGTCACACCCTGACCTAACCAAACATAGAGAAAAAATAAGGATGTCTAAGCTCAGGGAGTGACGCTTTTCCTTGTCACAGTCTGTAATCCTCATATGTTTTTAGATGACAATCAGCATTGATGTTCCCAAGAACTCTAATGATTCATGCCACAATGACTACCGCCCGATAGCACTCACAACTGTAATCATTAAGTGCTTTGAGAGGCTGGTTATGGCACCTATCAGTTCTATCATTCCAGACACCCTGGACCCTCTCCAATTTGCATACCGCTTCAACAGATCCATAGACAATGTAATCTCAATTGCACTCCACACTGCCCTCACCCACCTAGATAAGAGGAATACATACCTATGTGAGAATGCTGTTCATTGACTACAGCTCAGCATTCAACACCATTGTCCCATCCAAGCTCATCCCCAAGCTCAGGACCCTGGGACTGAACACCTCCCTATGCAACTGGATCCTGGACTCCCTGATGGGCCAAGCTGACCCTCAACACGGGGGTCCCATAGGGGTGTATGTGCTTTGTTCCCTCCTGTAATCCCTGTTCAACCACGACTGCAACCAACACCATCATCATGTTTGCTGAAATCACAACGGTGGTAAGCCTGACCACAGGCGACGATGAGACAGCCTATAGGCAGGAGGCCAGTGACCTGGCAGCGTGGTGCCAGAACAACAACCTCTCCCTCAATGTCAACAAGACAAAGGAGCTGATCGTGGACTACAGGAAATGGGGGGCGAGCACGCCCCCTATCCACATTGACGAGGCTGTAGTGGAACGGGTCGAGAGTGTCCTCATCGCTAAAGGACTTAAAATGGTCCACTCACGTGTGCACAGTCGTGAAGAATGCGCGACAGCACCTCTTCATCCTCAGGAGGTTGAAAGGGTTTGGGCATGGGGCCCTCAAATACTCAAAACATCCTACAGCTACACCAATGAGACTGGCTACATCACTGCTTGGTACGGCAACAGCACCGCCTTCGATCACATGGTACTACAGAGGGCGGTACGGACAGCCCAGTACATCATAGGGGCAGAGCTCCCTGCCATTCAGGACCTCTACACCGAGTGTACAAAACATTAGGAAGACCTTCCTATTATTGAGTTGCACCCCCTTGTGCCCTCAGAATAGCCTCAATTTGTCAGGGCATGGACTCTACAAGGTGGTGAAAGCGTTCCACAGGGATGCTGGCCCATGTTGACTCAAATGCTTCCCACAGATGTGTTAAATTGGCTGTATGTCCTTTGGGTGGTGGACCATTCTCGATACACAAGGGAAACTGTTGAGCATGAAAAACCCAGCATCATGCAGTTCTTGACAAAACTGATGCACCTGGCACCTAGTACCATACCCTGTTCAAAGGCACTTTGTCATGCACATTCCCGTCTGAATACATACATGTCCATGTCGCAAATGTCTCACAGCTTAGAAATCCTGTCTCCTCTCCATCACCTAAACAGATTAAAGAGGTTTTAACAGGTGACACCAATAAAGGATCATATCTTTCACCTGGATTCACCTGGTCAGTCTATGTCACGGAAAGATATGTTTTGTAAGCTCAGTGTATATTAGGTGGTGTGAGAGGAAGTTCCCCGGGAAATCGTTAAAGACTCCAGCAACCCAAGCCGTAGACTGTTCTCTCTGCTTCTGCACGTCAACCGGTGCATCACGTCTGACTATCTGAGTTCACCCTTTTATTTTTGCACAAACAGGACTCTACATATGCACACTCACAGGACTCTACATATGCACACTCACAGGACTCTACATATGCACACTCACAGGACTCTACATATGCACACTCACAGGACTCTACATATGCACACTCACAGGACTCTACATATGCACACTCACAGGACTCTACATATGCACACTCACAGGACTCTACATATGCACACTCACAGGACTCTACATATGCACACTCACAGGACTCTACATATGCACACTCACAGGACTCTACATATGCACATTCACACACACTGACATTCTAACACACACATGTAATGCACACCCATTTCTACTGATTGTACACACTTGCATACAATAATAATTTATGCTGCTGATACTCTGTTTATCCTACAGTGCATTCAGACCCCTTGACTGTGTCCACATTTTGTTACGTTACAGTCTTATTCTACAATGGATTACATTGTTATTTTTTCACAGCTATTCCATTGATATTTTTTCACAGCTATTTTCAGGTCTCTCCAGAGATGTTCGATCGGGTTCAAGTCCAGGCTCTAGCTGGGCCACACAAGGACAATCAGAAACTTGTCCCGAAGCCATTCCTGTGTTGTTATGGCTGTGTGCTTAGGGTCGTTGTCCTGTTGGAAGGGGAACCTTCGCCACAGTCTGAGGTCCTGAGCTCTCTGGAGCAGGTTTTCATCAAGAATCTCTCTGTACTTTACTCTGTTCATCTTTACCTCGATCACAGTATCTGCCACTGAAAAACATTCCCACAACATGCCCACAGGTTCATCATAGGGATGGTGCCAGGTTTCCTCCAGACGTAATGCTTGGCATTCAGATCAAAGTGTTAAATATTGGTTTCATCAAACCAGAGAATCTTGTTTCTCATGGTATGAGACCTTTAGGTGCCTTTTGGCAATTCCAAGCCGGCTGTCATGTAACTTTTACTGAGAAGTGGCTTCTGTCTGGCCACTTTACCATAAAGGTGGAGTGTCGCAGAGACAGTTGTCTTTCCGGAAGGCTTTCCCATCTCCACAGAGAAACTCTGTAAGAGTGACCATTGGGTTCTTGTTCACCTCCCTGACCAAAGTACGTCTCCCCCAATTGCTCAGTTTTGCCGCAGACATTTTGATGCAGACATTTTTTGGTACACTTCCCCAGATCTGTGCCTCGACACAATCCTGTCTTGGAGCTCTATGGACAATTCCTTAGACCTATTGAGACCTTATACAGACAGGTGTGCCTTTCCAAATCATGTCCAATCAACTGAATTGACTTTAGGTGGACTCCAATCAAGTTGTAGAAAAAACTCAAGGATTATCAATGGAAACAGGATGCACCTGAGCTCAATTTCAAGTCTCATAGTAAAGTATATACTTATGTAAATAAGGTATTTCTGTTAGTTTTTTTTTACATTTGCAAAAATTTCTAAAAGCCTGTTTTTGCTTCGTCATTATGGGTTATTATGTGTAGATTGATGAGGAAAACAGTTGATTTAATGCATTTTAGAATGAGGCTATAACGTAACAGAATGTGGAATAAGTCAACGTGTATGAAAACATTCTGAATGCACCGGAAATCCTGATGCCTAGTCACCTTACCCCTATAGATGTCTACCTCTATCACTCCAGTATCCCTGCATATGTAAGGGGTGCGTAACTGGTGGCAGGGAAGTCAGACATAGGAGAGCAGAACTGGGTAATAACCGGAGCAGTTTAATTATCAAAACCAATGGCATCCAGAATGCAGAATCCAGTCACAAAGTGCACAGGCACTTACAATAAACAATTTCACACACAGATATGGGGGGAACAGAGGGTTAAATACACGACAAGTAATGAGGGAAATGTGAACCAGGTGTGTGGGAAAACAAGACAAAACAAATGGAAAATGAAAGGTGGATCAGCGATGGCTAGAAGACCGGGGACGTCGACCGCCGGACGCCGTCCGAACAAAGGAGAGGAACCGACTTTGGCGGAAGTCGTGACAGCATATTGTAAATATACTATTTGAACTGACCGTGTATATACTGTAGCTTCTTACTTTCTCGTGTTCTTCTTATTTCATATTTGTATTTCTTAACGTGTTTTTGTTCTACCCTGTTATTTTTAGGGAAGCAGTAATTCTGATTATTCACTGTACTTGTGCATGTGACATTAAAACTGGAATCTGAAACTTGAAACTTTGATCAGAGACATAGAGATAGCTATAACTGAGAGAGATAGAGAGACAGACAGACAGACAGAGGTATAACAGAGAGAGAGAGAAACAGAGAGAGGGGTATAAACTTGGGTTTAATATCTATTTGACTTGCTTTGGCAATGTAAACATATTTTTCTCATGCCAAATTCAGCCCTTTGAATGTAATAGAAAACTTGAGAGAGACAAAGAGAGAGACCGACAGAGGTAGAGCTGAGGGAGCGAGAGATAGAGAGGTAGAGTAGAGAGATGGAGAGGTAGAGTAGAGAGACCGAGACAGTAGAGGCAGAGCTAACAGTCCAGGGATTCTGGCTATATGGTGCAGCACAGTGAGCAGCTGGAGGGGTTGGAGAGCACTGTAAAAACACCTAACAGAAGCCTTGACACTGGGGATGAGACTTCTATCACTCCTGTATTTGTTCCCCAGGCTGAAAGACTTTCACTAAAGACATGGCACAGGTACAATACATTACCGATTTAGATGGGAGAAACAAAGAGGAGGGGGAAACATGATGAACATCTTCTTGGTGTTTGAGAGAAGTGTGTGCTTTGTGCTTGCATTTGGACATGTATTGGTATTTTTTTGCGTTTTATTAGGATCCCCATTAGCTGTTGTGAAAGCAGCAGCAACTCTTCCTGGGGTCTAAACAAAAAGAATGACACTTGAAATAATACAGAACATTAAATGACAAAAACAGTTTAAGGACAAAACTACGTAAATGAAAAAATGGCCCATATAGCCTACATATCAATACATACTGTCAGTGCCGTGTGTATAGGTGGCAGGGAAGTCAGGCGCAGGAGAGTCAAAATGGAGTGTAAATGGAGTCTTTTAATAAATGTCCACGGAACATGCTCCATAACACTAAACAGTACAGACATGAAAAAACATGGGTACGAGGACCCGTCGCGCACCAACACAACAAATAAACAACACTGACAATAAAACAATCTCTGACAAAGACATGAGGGGAAACAGAGGGTTAAATACACAACAGGTAATGAATGGGATTGAAAACAGGTGTGTGGGAAGACAAGACAAAACCAATGGAAAATGAAAAATGGATCGATGATGGCTAGAAGACCGGTGACGTCGAACGCCGAGCACCGCCCGAACAAGGAGAGGCAATGACTTCGGCAGAAGTTGTGACACATACAAACAAGCTAGGTGAAATAGGAGCGAGGCATTGTGCCGTGAAGTGTTGCTTTATCTGTTTTTTGAAACCAGGTTTGCTGTTCATTTGAGCAATATGAGATGGAAGGAAGTTCCATGCAATAATGGCTCTATATAGTACTTGTCACGCCCTTGTCTTAGTATTTTGTGTTTTCTTTATTTATTTGGTCAGGCCAGGGTGTGACATGGGTTTATTTTGTGTTGTGTTTATGTATGGGGGTTTTTCGTAGGTTTTGGGATTGTGGCTTAGTGGGGTGTTCTAGAAAAGTCTATGGTTGCCTGAGCCGGTTCTCAATCAGAGGCAGGTGATTCTCGTTGTCTCTGATTGGGAACCATATTTAGGCAGCCATATTCTTTGAGTGTTGCGTGGGTGATTGTTCCTGTGTTTGTTGTCACAAGATAGGCTGTATAGGTTTTCACGGTCCGTTTTTTTTTTTTTCTTTTTTTTTTTTTTTTGTATATTAGTAACCACGCTGCATTTTGGTCCGCTTCTCCTTCTACAGACGAACGTCTTTACAGTACTGTACACTTTCTTGATTTTTTTTCTGAATTTGGAGATGTGAAAAGATCCCTGGTGGCTTGTCTGGTGGGGTACGTGTTTGTGTCAGAGCTGTGTGTAAGTTCCTCAAGCAATTTGGAATTTTCAACACATGTTTGTTATGATTTGTACCAAATACAATGCTCTTAGTTTTATAGATGTTCAGGACCAGTTTCTTACTGGCCACCCATTCCAAAGCAGACTGCAACTCTTTAAGGGTTTCAGTGACTTCATTAGCTGTGGTTGCTGATGCGTATATGGTTGAATAATCATCATGTATGGAGACACATGCTTTGTTTAATACCAGTCACAGCTCATTGGTAAAAATAGAGAAGAGTAGAGGACCAAGAGATCTGCCCTGCGGTTCACCACACCTAAAATGTTTGACATTAGAAGTTTCCATTAAAGAAAACCCCCTGAGTTCAATTAGACAGATATCATGCTTTCAATCCACAATATGTCCGAGGTTGTAAAACCATAAAGCATGTTTTCTCAACAACATGTTATGGTCAATAATGTCAAAGGCTGCACTGAGTGTGCATTCCTGTGTGCATACCTTCACGTGTTGACATGTATACAAATATATAGTACTGTATATGTGCTTGCAATATGATCTCATTATATTATGTCAAAAAAGTCACATTTAATTATTGAAGTGGCCTCTATCAGTGTAGCTAGGCTGGGGACAGAGTGGTGGCACTGATAGCTGATCTGCCTCCCTCCGTCATCCCCATCTCTCTCTCTCTCCACCCTCACCCTCTCTCTCTCCACTGACCTAATGATGTCGTTAGGGCCATGGTGTCTATGATTCACACAGATGACTCATTCCTGTATCCACACTCGTCCTCACAAATCTGTTTATTTTCTGCCGTTTGCAGTCGGAGGGACAGTAGATGGCCACGCTGATGTCAGTTGAGGCCTTAGTTCAGGACAACTGGTCATATCTGGATTGGGTGATTTATAAGCAGATCTGGGTTGAAATGTTTAATTGAGCTTGTATGGCACAGTGGAACCAATGGAATAGTCCCAAAAGTTAGAACTCTGCCCGTCTGCCATTCCATGCAACTTCAACCAACACACCATCAAGTGTATGAAAGATACACTACTGTCTCAGTATTATGCCAAATCTCCACTAATATTTACTCAGCTTAAATAGACATGCATTAATATTTAATTTCATTAACATGTAATAATATGTAGCTTCATTAACATGTAACAATATTTGGCTTCATTAAAAATGCAAGAAAATGTAGCTTCATTAACATGTAATCATATGTAGCTTCATTAAAAACATTTATCTCCATTTGGAGCTAGAGTGTTTATGCTGATTCCTCATTCTGTTGTGAATGTTGCTATAGTAACTATATTACAGCAGTATCCTGGTATTAGTGAGTGTTGCTATAGTAACTATATTACAGCAGTCTCCTGGTATTAGTGATTGTTGCTATAGTAACTATATTACAGCAGTATCCTGGTATTAGTGAGTGTTACTATAGTAACTATATTACAGCAGTCTGCTGATATTAATGAGTGTTACTATAGTAACTATATTACAGCAGTATCCTGGTATTAATGAGTGTTGCTATAGTAACTATATTACAGCAGT
Source organism: Oncorhynchus kisutch (assembly GCF_002021735.2). Lineage (NCBI taxonomy): Eukaryota > Metazoa > Chordata > Actinopteri > Salmoniformes > Salmonidae > Oncorhynchus > Oncorhynchus kisutch. The sequence continues at coordinate 9,196,563 of NC_034187.2, forward strand.
ATCCTGGTATTAGTGAGTGTTACTATAGTAACTATATTACAGCAGTCTGTTGGTATTAATGAGTGTTGCTATAGTAACTATATTACAGCAGTATCCTGGTATTAGTGAGTGTTGCTATAGTAACTATATTACAGCAGTCTGCTGGTATTAGTGAGTGTTGCTATAGTAACTATATTACAGCAGTCTGTTGGTATTAGTGAGTGTTGCTATAGTAACTACATTACAGCAGTCTGTTGGTATTAATGAGTGTTGCTATAGTAACTATATTACAGCAGTATCCTGGTATTAGTGAGTGTTGCTATAGTAACTATATTACAGCAGTCTGCTGGTATTAGTGAGTGTTGCTATAGTAACTATATTACAGCAGTCTGTTGGTATTAGTGAGTGTTGCTATAGTAACTACATTACAGCAGTATCCTGGTATTAGTGAGTGTTACTATAGTAACTATATTACAGCAGTCTGTTGGTATTAATGAGTGTTGCTATAGTAACTATTACAGCAGTATCCTGGTATTAGTGAGTGTTGCTATAGTAACTATATTACAGCAGTCTGCTGGTATTAGTGAGTGTTACTATAGTAACTATATTACAGCAGTCTGCTGATATTAATGAGTGTTACTATAGTAACTATATTACAGCAGTATCCTGGTATTAATGAGTGTTGCTATAGTAACTATATTACAGCAGTATCCTGGTATTAGTGAGTGTTACTATAGTAACTATATTACAGCAGTCTGTTGGTATTAATGAGTGTTGCTATAGTAACTATATTACAGCAGTATCCTGGTATTAGTGAGTGTTGCTATAGTAACTATATTACAGCAGTCTGCTGGTATTAGTGAGTGTTGCTATAGTAACTATATTACAGCAGTCTGTTGGTATTAGTGAGTGTTGCTATAGTAACTACATTACAGCAGTATCCTGGTATTAGTGAGTGTTACTATAGTAACTATATTACAGCAGTCTGTTGGTATTAATGAGTGTTGCTATAGTAACTATACTACAGCAGTATCCTGGTATTAGTGAGTGTTGCTATAGTAACTATATTACAGCAGTCTGCTGGTATTAGTGAGTGTTGCTATAGTAACTATATTACAGCAGTCTGTTGGTATTAGTGAGTGTTGCTATAGTAACTACATTACAGCAGTATCCTGGTATTAGTGAGTGTTACTATAGTAACTATATTACAGCAGTCTGTTGGTATTAATGAGTGTTGCTATAGTAACTATATTACAGCATTATCTTGGTATTAGTGAGTGTTACTATAGTAACTATAGTGAGTGTTTGTTGATTGCAGCAGGAAACCTTTTGATCCTCATTGTGTTGTAATTATTACAATCATCATTATTTTCCTGGGCTAAAAACACAGCTTTGCTTTGGTTGTGTGTGTGTGTGTTGGGGACAGGAATGTGTGTGTGTAGGGGACTGGTTTGTGTGTGTTGGGGTCTGGTGTTTGTGTGTTGGGGACAGGAATGTGTGTGTGCAGGGGACTGGTTTGTGTGGGTTGGGGTCTGGTGTTTGTGTGTTGGACAGGAATGTGTGTGTGTAGGGGACTGGTTTGCGTGTGTTGGGGTCTGGTGTTTGTGTGTTGGGGACAGGAATGTGTGTGTGTAGGGGACTGGTTTGCGTGTGTTGGGGTCTGGTGTTTGTGTGTTGGGGACAGGAATGTGTGTGTGTGTAGGGGACTGGTTTGCGTGTGTTGGGGTCTGGTTTGCGTGTGTTGGGGTCTGGTGTTTGTGTGTTGGGGACAGGAATGTGTGTGTGTAGGGGACTGGTTTGCGTGTGTTGGGGTCTGGTGTTTGTGTGTTGGGGACAGGAATGTGTGTGTGTAGGGGACTGGTTTGTGTGTGTTGGGGTCTGGTGTGTGCGTGTTGGGGACTGGTGTGTGCATGTTGGGGACTGGTGTGTGCATATCGGGGACTGGTTTGTGTGCATGTTGGGGACTGGTATGTGTGTGTAGGGGACTGGTGTGTGTGTGTAGGGGACTGGTGTGTGTGTGTAGGGGACTGGTGTGTGCGTGTTGGGGACTGGTGTGTGTGCAGTTGTTTGGGGGTATTTGTGCATGTGTGTAGTTTCTACATCTGTGATAAGTGACTAAACTAACCTTAACAACGACAAGTCTTCCAGCCCATTCATCAAATCTGTTTTATCCTCATAACAGAACACGCACAAACACACACGCACGCATGCACGCGCACGCACGCACACACACACACACGCGCACGCATGCATGCATGCATACATGCATACACACACACACACACATGCACGCACGCGAGCACACACACTCAGACTCACACACACACACGCACGCACACACACACACACACACACACACACACACACTCAGACTCACACACACACACATACACACGCACGCGTGCACACTCAGACCCACACACACACACGCACATGCACGCACACTCAGACTCACACACACACACACGCATGCACACACACTCAGACTCACACACACACACGCACGCATGCACACACACTCAGACACACACACATACACACGCACATGCACGCACACTCAGACTCACACACACACACACACACTCACAGACTTCCTGACATACTGCATCATAGTGTGAAGCCACATCGGAGAGAGGGAGAGAGATGGAAAGTGGAAGAAAAAGTGTGGGGGAAAGTTAAACAAGTTAGATCAGGTAAGTAGACATTTTAAAACACTAACAAGTGACTCAAATTTTTGCCTTGGACGGACAAAACATTTGTCTTGTCTTGATTAGTGTTCAGTTGACTGACGTTAATGCTTCTGAGGCAATTACTGCTTTGATAGAGGAAGAGATGGGTTCTGCTTTCAGTTTATATCACACAGTTTATATCATATCACCTTGCCCATCTCTTCTCATACACACACACACACACACACACACACACACACACACACACACACACACACACACACACACACACACACACACACAAACATGTACATGAACACACACACGTATACATACACACACACACACACACACAGAGCACTAAAATGGCTTTCAGAGACACCTGTGATTACTGCCAGAGAAGCCGCAGGCTTCGTAATTAACTGCCCATCACTCTGCTCCGTGAGCGGCTAGACTTGATCAAACGCTGCCAGTCTAATTCACCTCTGAAAATGAATGAGCTCTCTCAATCAGAGGCCATAGTTTCAACCCTCTCTGTCCTTTACAATCGTTTACTCCCTCTCTGTTACTCTCTTCTTCCTCCCTTGTTCTTTCCCTCCTCTATAGACACAATTGTATCAATCCTCACCTCCAGGGACAGCAGAGGACATGGCACTGTGTGTGGAGGTCTTGGTGTAGTTTATCTCAGTCTGTAACCAGTGTGGATGGGATACAGGCCGGCAGACAACAGCCTGCTACAGCCTCCTCTCTGTCCTCACGGTCTACGTTACTCATTTAGCCACAAACCATTCTGCTACACACACACGTACACACACTCGCATTCACACTCACACACTTACACACATTCGGCCGCTGTCACAGAACTTTTTACATATATACAGAATGTTTCTTCTCCCTTTTCTCATCCACCACCACAAGAAAGCTGAGGCAATTTCACCATGATCAGTGGAGAGTTTTATGGTCTGTAGTGTCAGTGGTGAGGGGTGTGGGCTGTAGGGTCAGTGGTGAGGGGTGTGGTCTGTAGTGTCAGTGGTGAGGGGTGTGGACTGTAGGGTCAGTGGTGGGAGGTGTGGTCTGTAGTGTCAGTGGTGAGGGGTGTGGTCTGTAGTGTCAGAGGTGAGGGGTGTGGTCTGTAGTGTCAGTGGTGAGGGGTGTGGTCTGTAGTATCAGGGGTGGGGGATGTGTCTGTAGTATCAGTGATGAGGGGTGTGGTCTGTAGTATCAGGAGTGGGGGGTGTGGTCTGTAGCATCAAGGGTGGGGTGTGGTCTGTAGTATCAGTGATGAGGGGCGTGGTCTGTATGATCAGGGGTGGGGGGTGTGGTCTGTAGGATCAGGGGTGGGGGGTGTGGTCTGTAGGATCAGTGATGAGGGGTATGGTCTGTAGTATCAGGGGTGGGGGTGTGGTCTGTAGTATCAGGGGTGGGGGTGTGGTCTGTAGGATCAGGGGTGGGGGGTGTGGTCTGTAGTAACACGGGTGTTGGGTATGGTCTGTAGTATCAGGGGTGGGGGTGTGGTCTGTAGTATCAGGGGTGGGGGGTATGGTCTGTAGTATCAGGGGTGGGGGGTATGGTCTGTAGTATCAGGGGTGGGGGGTATGGTCTGTAGTATCAGGGGTGGGGGGTATGATCTGTAGTATCAGGGGTGGGGGTGTGGTCTGTAGTATCAGGGGTGGGGGGTGGGGGGTGTGGTCTGTAGTATCAGGGGTGGGGGGTGTGGTCTGTAGTATCAAGGGTGGGGGGTATGGTCTGTAGTATCAGGGGTGGGGGTGTGGTCTGTAGTATCAAGGGTGGGGGGTGTGGTCTGTAGTATCAGGGGTGGGGGGTGTGGTCTGTAGGATCAGTGATGAGGGGAATGGTCTGTAGTATCAGGGGTGGGGGTGTGGTCTGTAGTATCAGGGGTGGGGGTGTGGTCTGTAGTATCAGGGGTGGGGGGTGTGGTCTGTAGTATCAGGGGTGGGGGGTGTGGTCTGTAGTATCAAGGGTGGGGGGGTATGGTCTGTAGTATCAGGGGTGGGGGTGTGGTCTGTAGTATCAAGGGTGGGGGGTGTGGTCTGTAGTATCAGGGGTGGGGGGTGCGGTCTGTAGTATCAAGGGTGGCGGGTATGGTCTGTAGTATCAGGGGTGGGGGTGTGGTCTGTAGTATCAAGGGTGGGCGGTATGGTCTGTTGTCTGGGGTTGTGTTCTGTAGTAGTACTCTGGGTGTGGTCTGTAGCATCAGTGGTGGGGAGTGTGGTGGGGGTGTGGTCTGTAGTAGTACTCTGGGATTGGTGTGTAGTGGGGTGTGTGGTGAGGGTGTGGTCTGGGGGTGTGGTTTGTAGTAGTTCTGGGGGTGTGGTCTGTAGTATCAGACCACACCCCCATACCTTTTTTCAACCATCTTCATGAGTTAGTCATCCAACATGGCAGCTTGTCAAGTCGTTTGTCTGTGATTAGTGCTTTTTAACGTACGAATAACCTATTTATTTATGGTTGAGTAACTTCCTTGTTGTGTAGTGCAAACTTTTTTGTTTTTGCTGGTGTAAAGATCATTGATGTCTCTCAACTCGGCACTTCATTACTTGAAGTTGACCAAAGTAACCCTGTGTCTGGCTGGCCTGAGTTCCTCCTTCGTCTGCGGAGTGTCTCGTCCAAGCTGCTCCTTGGTGCTCTTCGCCTGGCTGTCAGTGGCAGCTCAACAATCCCCAACCCGTTCTCTCAATCGACCTCAACACCCAATCTACTCATACGCGCAAATACTCACATTCAGACTCATACACGCTGTCCCTCTCCCCCCTTACCTTCGTTGGTCTCTATTTTTCACATTTGTCAGAGAAAATGACAATTTTCGTGGTATTGCTTTGTGCACTGACTTTACTGAACTCTGGAGAAAATGAACATTGCCGTTAGGTGAGGACATCTGACAATGTGCTCTCCCGTCCATTAGACATTTTGTCTGCAGGAACTCACTCTTTTTCACTCGGTCCACTCGTCCAAGTGCAGATGTATTTGTGGCATGATGTGAACAGTACGAATTTGTGTCACTACCAAAGTCTAATGGTTTTAAATGACTTATGTATTGTCTGGAAACTGCAAGGTTATTAAACAGAGGTGCCTAGTTATTCTTCTTTTGTTGATAGCTGGTAACGTGCAACCTAACCCTGGCCCTGATATGCAATGTCTCCTCCCCTCTGATTTTAAATCATGATCCGGTTTTGGTATTTTTCATATAAATGTTGTCAGAAATTGATGGGATTAGAATTTGGGCTAAATCAACTGATGCTGATGTAATTCGTGTTTTCTGAAACCTGGCTCAGCCAGTCTGTTTTTAATAAGGATATTTGTATAAGTGGTTACAATGTTTATCGCACTGATCGAGTTAAGAAAGGTGGGGTTGTGGCTATATATGTAAAAACTAAATTCCCTGAAAGTATGGCAAAGTCTGAAAGAATTTCTTGCTTTGAATATTGAGGTTTCAAAGGGTCTCTCTATAACTGTGATTGGCTGTTATAGACCCCCCTCTGCTCTCTATAACTGTGATTGGCTGTTATAGACCCACCTCTGCTCTTTATAACTGTGATTGGCTGTTATAGACCCCCCTCTGCTCTCTATAACTGTGATTGGCTGTTATAGACCCACCTCTGCTCTCTATAACTGTGATTGGCTGTTATAGACCCCCCTCTGCTCTCTATAACTGTGATTGGCTGTTATAGACCCCCCTCTGCACTGTGATTGGCTGTTATAGACCCCCCTCTGCTCTCTATAACTGTGATTGGCTGTTATAGACCCCCTTCTGCTCTCTATAACTGTGATTGGCTGTTATAGACCCACCTCTTCTCTCTATAACTGTGATTGGCTGTTATAGACCCTCCTGTGCCCTACTATAACTGTGATTGGCTGTTATAGACCCCCCTCTGCACTGTGATTGGCTGTTATAGACCCCCCCTCTGCTCTCGGTGATGCATTTTCTTCTTTGACGCTCCTCAAGTCTATACTTCTTTACAGTGAAATGATCTTGATTGGTGATCTCACCTGGTGTTGGTTAAAGCCGGTGTCTGATGATTAAACATGTTTTGTAATTCTATGAATCTTACCCAGTTGATTAACTCACCCACTCACCAAAATCTTAAATGCCCAGATCAATCTACCCTGATTGATTTGATATTGACAAATGTTCCACATAAATATTCTGCAGTTGATGTTTTTTGAAATGATTTAAGTGACCATTGTGCTGTTGTTGCTGTTAGAAATACTAAGGTTCCTAAAACAAATCCACGTTTTACTTCATAATTTGAAGTGTTTTAATGAGCAGGCTCTCTTTCATGATTTGTTTTATTTTGACTGGAGCAAGATTGAGTTTATCCCTGATGTGGAAACTGCCGAGAAATTTTTTCATGGCGTTTTTTTTCCCAAATAGTAAACAAACATGCCCCATTCCGCAGGTTCAGGGTTAAAGGGCGGGATAATCCATGGTTTTCTTCTGAGCTGTCTTGTATTATTCACGACCGTAATCTAGCCTGGGTTTAAGCAAGGAAATCATGTTCTGATGCTGATTGGCTTATTTTTCGGCAGTTCCGAAACAAGTGTTATTTTCTTCTCAGGAAGGCCAAGTCTGAATATTTTATGTCTGTAACCACTGACAACCTGAGTTTTGAAAGGTTATTAAGTCTATGTCTGGTAACAGTAATGTTAATGAATTACCATCATGTGTTTTGAAGGACTCTGTTGCTATATATGACAAAACTGAAATGCTGAATTGTTTCAATGAGCACTTTGTATCATCTGGTAGGCTGTTTGATTCAGGGTCCTCTGTCTCCGTACAACCCAGTGTGGATGAACCAGTGTCCTCTGTCTCTGTACAACCCTGTGTGGATGAACCAGTGAGAGCTGGTCAAACTTTTTGCTTTTTGCCATTCTCAGTGCAGGAGGTACATAAAGCCCTGAAATCCTTAGATCAGAGAAAGCCTGCAGGTCCTGATCTTTTGGATCCCTGCTTTGATTTCATAGCTGAACCACTTAGATATCTGTTCAATCTAACCCTGGAATGTAATGAAATTCCGAAAATCTGGAAATCAGCATTTGTCCTACCACTTTTAAAAGGGGGAGATCCAACTCTTTTAAATAATTATAGGCCAATCTTAAAGTTCTCACCCCTGGTGAAAATACTTGAAACCCTTGTAAGTGAACAGCTAAAATAATTTTTATTTCCTAACTCTATTTTATCAATGTATCAATCAGGCTTCAGGAAGAAGCAGAGCACAATTACAGCAGCCATGAAGGTTTTAAATGATATCACTGAAGCCCGTGACAAAAAACAGCACTGTGTCTCACTTTGTATTGATCTCTCTAAGGCTTTTGATACAGTTGATCATGCTATACTAAGGCAGAGATTGTTGAGTGTAGGTCTTTCAGAGCATGCCGTTGCATGGTTTGCTAACTATCTGTCTGATAGAACTCAGTGCACTCAATTTGATGGGCTTATGTCTGTTAAGTTGTCTGTCTTTAATGGTGTGCTCCAAGGCTCTGTACTTGGTCCTCTCTTATTCACTATTTATATAAATGATTTAGACAAAAATGTCCCAAATGGCAAATTCAATTTTATGCTGATGATACTGTTATTTACTGTTGTGCCTCGTCTCTTACAAAAGCTTTCCAGAACTTGCAAACTGCTTTTTATACAATTCAACATACCTTGTGTCAATTGAAGCTCATCCTCAATACTGACAAAACTAAACTAATGGTGTTTTCTAAAGCAAGAAATAGACATCTGAACCCTTCACCTATTACTACCCATCAGGGCAAGGAGATTGAGGTTGTAACCTCATATAAATATCTTGGAATTTTAATTGATGGTGGCCTCTCTTTTAAATTGCATATTCAACAACTTACAAAAAAATTAAAGCTGAAATTGGGATTTTATTTTAGGAATACGTCCTGTTATTCTTTTGAAGCCAAAAGGAGGCTAGTATCAGCTACATGTATGCCTTTACTAGACTATGGGGATATTTTATATATGAATGCTTCCGCTCAGTGTTTGAGATCAATTGACACCCTTTACCATGGCACTTTGAGATTTATTTTAAACTGAAAAACCCTTATGCACCACTGCACTTTGTATACCAGGGTTGGCTGGCCTTCTCTAGTCACTCGTAGGCTCAGTCACTGGTATACTTTTATTAACAAAGCCATTTTGGGTTTACTACCTTTTTATTTGGGGCATTTTTATTGTTCAGAAATGTGGTGGGTACTCTCTTCATTCGCTGGACTTTATCCTGCTAACTGTTCCAAATGTCCGAACTGAATTTGGTGAAAGGGCTTTAATGTACTCTGCGCCATCGTCTTGGAACGTCTTACAAAATACTTTGAATCTGGAAGTACTTGTCGCGATTGGTATTTTTAAATCAATGATGAATGATCTTGAGACTGATTCCCTGACCTGTCAATGTTTTTAACTTGCTGTGTTTGATTTTGTTATACTCTTGTGAATTCAATGGTTTTTACTAGATTACTTGTAGTTTCTCATGTTGTTTGTCTGTAATGTTTGTCATGACTTGGTGCTGCCTATCTTGGCCCAGGACGCTCTTGAAAAATAGATTTTAAATCTCAATGAGCCCTTCCTGGTTAAATAATGGTTAAAAAAATATATTTAAAAAAAAATCTGTGGTGGGGGGTGTGGTCTGTAGTTGTGCTGGGTGTGTGGCCTGTAGTGGTACTGAGGGTGTGGTCTGTAATGTTGCTGAGGGTGTGGTCTGTAGTAATGCTGGGGGTGTGGTCTGTAGTAATGCTGGGGGTGTGGTCTGTAGTAGTGCTGAGGGTGTGGTCTGGGGGTGTGGTCTGTAGTAGTGCTGGGGGTGTGGTCTGTAGTGGTGCTGGGGATGTGGTCTGTTGTGGTGCTGGGGATGTGGCCTGTAATAGTGCTGAGGGTGTGGCCTGTAGTAGTGCTGGGGATGTGGCCTGTAGTAGTGCTGGGGGTGTGGTCTGTAGTGGTGCTGGGGGTGTGGTCTGTAGTGGTGCTGGGGGTGTGGTCTGTAGTGGTGCTGGGGGTGTGGTCTGTAGTGGTGCTGGGGGTGTGGTCTGTAGTAGTGATTGGGGTGTGGTCTGTGGTAGTGCTGGGGGTGTGGTCTGTGGTAGTGCTGGGGTGTGGTCTGTGGTAGTGCTGGGGTGTGGTCTGTAGTAGTGCTGGGGGTGTGGCCTGTAGTAGTGCTGGGGGTGTGGCCTGTAGTAGTGCTGGGGGTGTGGTCTGTAGTAGTGCTGGGGGTGTGGTCTGTAGTAGTGCTGGGGGTGTGGCCTGTAGTAGTGCTGGGGGTGTGGCCTGTAGTAGTGCTGGGGGTGTGGCCTGTAGTAGTGCTGGGGGTGTGATCTGTAGTAGTGCTGAGGGTGTGGCCTGTAGTAGTGCTGGGGGTGTGATCTGTAGTAGTGCTGAGGGTGTGGTCTGTAGTTGTGCTGGGGGTGTGGTATGTAGTGTCAGCAGATTTACTCCTCCTTATTCTTTCCCAAACAACTGTTATGGAGGATTCCGAACCCCCTCTACGTGTGTGTGTGTGTGTGTGTGTGTGTGTGTGTGTGTGTGTGTGTGTGTGTGTGTGTGTGTGTGTGTGTGTGTGTGTGTTTATGTGCCTACTGAGTCTACCTACAGGAAGGCACTTCAGGATAGACAAGGGCAGTGGGTTCTGAGGATGATGAATCACCCAGGGATGTTTTTAGTTGTCCCATGAGATTCTGGCAACAATGTCAACATAAATACTCAGTTCCAATACAGCTCGTTTACATTTGTGTTCATTTCATTTCTCAGAATATGACTCATGGACACCTATCTCTATATCTCTGTTGGTACATTAGTCTTGCTAATTCTTCAGGCTCGGTTGGTACATCAGTCCTGATTATTCTTCAGGCTCAGTTGGTACAATAGTCCTTTTTATTCTTCAGGTTCAGTTGGTGCATTAGTCCTGCTAGGTCTTCAGGCTCTGTTGGTACATTCGTCCTGATTATTCTTCAGGCTCGGTTGGTACATTAGTCCTGCTAGGTCTTCAGGCTTGGTTGGTACATTAGTCCTGATTATTCTTCAGGCTCGGTTGGTACATTAGTCCTTTTTATTCTTCAGGCTCGCTAGGTCTTCATGCTCTGTTTTTACATTAGTCCTGCTATGTCTTCAGGCTCTGTTGGTACATTAGTCCTGCTAGGTCTTCAGGCTCGGTTGGTACATTAGTCCTGAAAATTCTTTAGGCTCTGTTGGTAAATTAGTCCTGCTAGGTCTTCAGACTCTGTTGGCACATTAGTCCTGCTAGGTCTTCAGACTCTGTTGGTACATTAGTCCTGCTAATTATTCAGGCTCGGTTGGTACATTAGTCCTACTAGGTCTTCAGGCTGTGTCAGCTCTGCCAGTGTAGACACTCCACACCACATGGTGACTGGTCTTGATACTGCTCCAGTCAGAAGTGTACGTGAGCAGAAGACAGGGAAGCGTCCCAGGCTGTGTGCTACAACAGGTCATCAAAGGCTCCTCTCACTCTGGCTTACGGGTTACTGCACTTTATTCTGCCAACGTTAGCTATGGATGTTCCGTTATGCATAAAGACACAGCTACCTCTGCTGTGAAGGAAGTTATCCTCCATTTCCATAAATTACAGGAAATATGTTAGACTGGAAGATGGATGCAATAGCACCTGACAGACAGACAGACACTTTTTTTTCTGTCTTTCAGATTCATAAAACCATAACTTCTACCGATTCTTTCTCAGGGACTGTAGAGTGGCTCAGTTGCTCAGACGCATAATGATGTATGTCTATACTTATCTGGGTAGAAGTATGAAGGGACTGGATAATAATACGTGACTTGGGTTATAGTGAAGGGAAGGTAGGGGGGAGGGGAGCGAGAAGATGCCTGAGCTTTGCTGTGGTGGCAAGCACACCTGTCCTGTATGTAGTTTATTGTCAATGTGTAATATGTTGTTTATTATCCATGTTTAATATGTAGTTTATTGTCAATATTTAATATGTAGTTAATTATCTTTTTAATATGTAGTTTATTATCTTTTTAATATGTAGTTAATTATCTTTTTAATATGTAGTTTATTATCTTTTTAATATGTAGTTTATTATCTTTTTAATATGTAGTTTATTATCTTTTTAATATGTAGTTAATTATCTTTTTAATATGTAGTTTATTATCTTTTTAATATGTAGTTAATTATCTTTTTAATATGTAGTTTATTATCTTTTTAATATGTAGTTTATTATCATTATTTAATATGTAGTTAATTATCTTTTTAATATGTAGTTTATTATCAATATTTAATATGTAGTTCATTATCTGTTTAGTATGTTGTTTATTATCAATATTTAATATGTAGTTCATTATCTTTTTAATATGCATGTAAGGGTTTTCTTCTAGTGAAAGAGAGGCGGACCAAAATGCAGCGTGGTGGTTATTCATGTTTTTAATGAAGACGACTATACATGAACAGACTAAACAAAACAACAAAAGTGAAAACCTAAACAGTCCTATCTGGTGTAAACACAGAGACAGGAACAATCACCCACAAAACCCAACACAAAACAGGCTACCTAAATATGGTTCCCAATCAGAGACAATGACTAACACCTGCCTCTGATTGAGAACCATATCAGGCCAAACATAGAAATAGACAAACCAGACACACAACATAGAATGCCCACCCAGCTCACGTCCTGACCAACACTAAAACAAGGAAAACACATACGAACGATGGTCAGACCGTGACAATGTAGTTCATTATAGTTTTAATATGTAATTTATTATCAATGTTTAATATGTAGTTAATTATCTTTTTAATATGTAGTTAATTATCCATGTTTAATATGTCATTTATTATCATTATTTAATATGTAGTTCATTATCTTTTTAATATGTAGTTTATTATCAATATTAAATATGTAGTTCATTATCTGTTTAGTATGTTGTTTATAATCAATGTTTAATATGTAGTTTATTGTGAATGTTTAAGACTAAAAGGCTGAGAGAGGGAGAGAGGTAGAGAGGATGGAGGGAGATAGAAAAATAGATACTTATGGTTCTGACAGAAATACAGAGGGTATTTGGTCATCGAATCAGGCTGGCTTTCTGCTGGGAAAAGTCAATAAGCATTTGGAATTTAAATCCAAGGAGCGGCTCAGAGCACTATCACAGAACGCTCACTAGCCTCAAAGGCCAAACTATTGGTCTGCTCAAATCACACACACACACACACACACACACACACACACACACACACACACACACACACACACACACACACACACACACACACACACACACACACACACACGCATTTTCCCTAACCCCTAACCCTAACCCTAATTCTAACCCTAATTCTAACCATAACCCTAAACCTAACCCCTAAGCCTAAAATAGCCTTTTTGCAAGTGAGGACCGGGAAAATGTCAAAATGTCTTCACTGCTCCGAATTTTAGTTGGAGGACACACAGTCATTGCCAGCTAGTTAACATAGCATTGCTCTGTTTGAGCAGGGTGTTTCAGTAGACTATAATAGCTAGCTGCATTTGCTAGCTAAGTAAGTGAAACTGAAAGTACATTTTTGGGGGAAATCTTTCTATTTCTCTCTGGCTTTTTAAACTGTTCAACTATTGTCTTTCCATCTCTTTGAGTCCACGACTCACCACATGTTATACACTGCTGTGCTAGCTAGCTGTAGGATATGCTTTCAGTTCTAGATTAATTATCTGATCCTTTGATTGGGTGGACAACATGTCAGTTCAAGCTGCAAGAGCTCTGATAGGCTGGAGGACGTCCTCCGGAAGTTGTCAAAATTACTGTGTATGTCTATGGAAGGGGGTGAGAACCATGATCCTCCTAGGTTTTGCATTGAAGTCAATGTATCCAGAGTAGGACGGAAACTAGCTGTCCTCTGGCTACACCATGGTGCTACCCTACAGAGTGCTGTTGAGGCTACTGTAGACCTGCTTTGCATAATAGTGTGTTTTAATTAGTTATTAGTAATTTAGTTACATGGTTACATAAAAAGGATAACTTTTTAAATGTTTTACAATTAACATTTTTATCAAATTCACTGAGGAGGATGGTCCTCCCCTTCCTCCTCTGAGGAGCATCCACTGACTCACACACACTGCTGAAAGTCTTACATGGGCCCCCATATGTTCACTTTGTGAACAGAGTAGGTGCCCTTGAATAGAATAGGCAGAAGCAACCTTTACAAACCTCCCCTCTGAGCTACTTTAAGCCACATATCATGATTACAGAGTGTCAGAGGACTGATCAAGACAAACCATGGAGCCATCCATCTTGATTTGAAGCTTTGATCCCGAGCGGCGTGGTAAATTGAGCTGGACCTCTCCAATCTAACCAGTTCCCTTCCTCTCTTACATGTTGTCAGATATACTGAACCATGGTCTCTGTGCTTGTTTAGGATGGTTTATGCTGTTGGGGATTTATCCAATTACTTAGACAGCTTGCCAGTGTCAACACACAGTTTTTTTTTTCCCCCGGAGACAAACGTTGTATGTGCATCGACAATGTGCATGTCGTGGTTTGTGTATCCGTGTAATCAACATGGCTACCTGTTTGGTTTTCCACCTGACGTTGCTCAATAAAGTCTCAATAAGCTTGTAAGAAATCCCGCTATGCCCTCCAGCAAACAGGCAAAGCGTCAATGCAGGACTAAGATCGAATCGTACTACACCGGCTCTGATGCTCGTCGGATGTGGCAGGGCTTGCTAACCATTACAGACTAGAAAGGGAAGCACAGCCGAGAGCTGCCCATTGACACAAGCCTACCAGATGAGCTAAATAACTTATATTCTCGCTTCAAGGCAAGTAACACTGCATGAGAGCATCAGCTGTTCCGGACGACTGTGTGATCACGCTCTCCGCAGCTGATGTGAGTAAGACCTTTAAACAGGTCAATATTCACAAGTTAGGGCCAGACGGATTACCATGATGTGTACTCCGAGCATGCGCTGACCAACTGGCAAGTGTCTTCACTGACATTTTCAACCTGAGTATGTACAGTGCCTTGCGAAAGTATTCGGTCCCCTTGAACTTTGCGACCTTTTGCCACATTTCAGGCTTCAAACATAAAGATATAAAACCGTATTTTTTACTAAAAATTTTTTTAAATAAAAAATACAGTTTTATATCTTTATGTTTGAAGCCTGAAATGTGGCAAAAGGTCGCAAAGTTCAAGGGGGCCGAATACTTTCGCAAGGCACTGTAATACCAATATGTTTCAAGGAGACCACCAAAGTCCTTGTGCCAAAGAACACTAAGGTAACCTGCCTAAATGACTACCGACACGTAGCACTCACGTCGGTAGCCATGAAGTGCTTGAAAGGCTGGTCATAGCTCACATCAACACCATCATCCTAGAAACACTAGACCCACCCTAATTTGCATATCACACCAACAGATTCACAGATGATACAATCTCTATTGCACTCCACACTGCCCTTTCCCACCTGGACAAACGGAACACCTATGTGAGAATGATATTCATTGACTACAACTCAGCGTTCAACACCATAGTACCCTCAAAGCTCCTAGGATCCTGGGACTAGACACCTCCCTCTGAAACTGGATCCTGGACTTTCTGACGGGCCGCCCCCAGGCTGTAAGGGTAGGTGGCACACACATCCACCACGCTGATCCACAACACAGGGGCCCCTCAGGTGTGCATGCTCAGTCCCCCCCTGTCCACTCATGACTGCACAGCCAGGTACGACTCCAACACCATCATTAAGTTTGCTGATGACACAACAGCAGTAGGCCTGATCACCGACAACGATGAGACGTTGAGGAGGTTAGAGACCTGACCATGTGGTGCAAGGACTGTTATTATCTATTCATAGACACTCTAATAACTCTACCTACATGTACATATTACCTCCAAGTACCTCAACACTGGTGCCTCCGCACATTGACTGTGTACCGGTACCCCCTGTATATAGCCTCGCTATTGTTCATTTTAACAATTTTAGAATAAGGCTGTGACGTAACAAAATGAGGTAGAAGTTGAGGGGTCTGAATGCTTTCCGAATGCACTGTAAACATATGAAGTGGGTAAAACAGTATGTAAACATTGTTAAAGTGACCAGTGTTCCATGTCTATGTACATTGGGCAGCAGTCTCTATGGTGCAGGGTTGAGTAACTGGGTGGTAGCCGGCTAGTGACAGTGACTAAATTTCAGGGCAGGGCACTAGGCAGAGGCCGGTTAGTGGTGACTATTTAACAGTTTAATGGTCTTGAGATAGAAGCTGTTTTTCAGTCTCTCGGTCCCAGCCTTGATGCACTTGTACTGACCCCGCCTTCTGGATGTTGAACAGGCCGTGGCTCAGGTGGCTGAAGTCCTTGATTTTCTTTTTGGCTTTCCTGTGGCACTGGGTGCTGTAGTTTTCCTGGAGGGCAGGCAGTGTGCCCCCCCCATGATGAGTTGAGCAGATTGCACCACCCTCTGGTGCAGTTTACCCCGGTGCTGATACAGGATGCTCTCAATGGTGCAATTGTAAAAGTGTGTGAGGGTCTTAGGGGCCGAGCTGTATTTCTTCAGCCTTCTGATGTAGATGAAGCGACACTGTCTGTGTGGGTGGACCATTTCATATTGTCAGTGATGTGTACAACGAGGAACTTGATGCTTTCAACCTGCTCCCTCTGCTGTCTCGTAATGTCCACAATCAGCTCCTTCATTTTGTTGACATCATTTATTTTTTTATTTTACATGTATTTACAGGCAAGTCAGTTAAGAACAAATTCTTATTTTCAATGACGGCCTAGGAACAGTGGGTTCACTGCCTGTTCAGGGGCAGAACGACAGATTTGTACCTTGTCAGCTCGGGGGTTTGAACTTGCAACCTTCCAGTTTCTAGTCCACTGCTCTAACCACTAGGCTACCCTGCCACTCCTGGAGTACAGGAGGGGGCTGAGCACGCACCCTTGTGGGGCCCCTGTGTTGAGGATCAGCAAAGTGGAGGTGTTGTTGCCTACTTTCACCATCTAGGGGTAGCTCAGGAAGTCTAAGACCCAGTTGACAGGGTGGAGTTCAGTCCCAGGGCCCCAGGAGGAAGTGGGATCTTTCGGGGATTGGGTGGAAAGGCTGTCTGGTGTGGTTCCGGTGGAGGAAAGGTCCATTGTTGAACCAAAGTCAATAGATACACACACCTGACAGAGAAAAGTCAATGTAGTGTAGTGGGAATATAAGGAGCAATCAGTTCTAAGTATAATCGTTTGTGATGTGTTGTTACAGGTGGTTACTGTCGGAAAGGTCAATACAAATCATGATTAAAAATGGTACAGTTAGTATTACAACACAGTATTGCCAGTTTTCTGCTTCAATTTATAAACAGGAAGTTTGTGATTGTCAAGTATTTATTAAATATATTGACTTAATACGAAGAGAGTATAAAGATACAATCCCCACTCTCTGTGTCACTCTAACTGGAGTTAGTAAAATAACTGTAACTTTATATGTTGATGTTTAAAGGCCTGTGAATGTGTTGTACTGTATAAACATTGATTTCCAAAATAGATGCTGTGTTTCATCCAGGGATGCAGGCGGTGATGACACCCATACAATCAGTTCATTTAAGAGATGCCGGGCTCTAATCGCTCCTAATCCCACTATAATCCACATGGATATGTCCTCAATATTTCCCCCCTCATTTTAGTCCCAAATGAATCTAGGGCACGTGGGCAGATGCTTCAATCACATTAACTAACACCTCTTGCTCTGGATCATCTTCTAGTCTTTTGAAAGATTTTTCAACTCAGTTTAATTCTCCAGATGAATCTTGATGATTGTGTTTCTCTTTTTAAAAGCGTATGAAATTGCTACACTATCAAGGCTGCACGAGGGTTTCTTTCTTTGCCTCTGTGTGTGTGTGTGTGTGCGGTGTGTGCGTGTGTGTGTGTGTGCGTGTGTGTGTGTGCGTGTGTGTGTGTCTGTGTGTACGTCCACGCGTCTGTGTGTGTGTGTGTGTGTGTGTGTGTGCGTGCGTGTGTGTGTGCGCGTGCACGTGTGTGTGTACGTCCACGCGTCTGTGTCTGTGTGTGTAAGTCCACGCGTCTGTGTGTGTGTGTGTGGAGTTGACTTGCAGTAGAAAACTCTAAATGTACCACAGGGGGTAGAGAACAAAGACACATGCTTCAGATTTAACGGTGGAACGCACTGCTCTCAAGGTGTGTTTTGGGATAATGGCTTTCGTAGCTATAGGGAGGAATGAATAACTTAGAATGTTACTTGTTTACGCCTTATCCGCGCTGCAGCAGTAGGATGGGGTTTTGTGTTGTGACAGTGGGAAATGTATATACTAAGTGCTGGAGTTTTGGAAATGTATGTATCAATATAGCCTTCATTAAAATGACATACACTAAATATAGAAAATAATGTGGACACCCCTTCAAATGAGTGGAATCTCCTATTTCAGCCACACCCGTTGCTGACGTGAATAAAATTCAAGCACACAGCCATACAATCTCAATAGACAAACATTGACAGTAGAATGGCCTTCTTCAAGATCTCCGTGACTTTCAACGTGTCAACGTCATAGGATGCCATCTTTCTAACAGGTCAGCATCAACTTTCTGCCCTGCTTCCTCGGTCAACTGTAAGTGCTAATATTGTTAAGTGGAAATGTCTAGGAGCAACAACGGCTTAGCTGTGAAGTGGTAGGCCACACAAGCTCACAGAACGGTACAGCCGAGTGCTGAAGCGAGTAGCGCGTTAAAATCATCAGTCTTCAAGTCGCAAAATTCACTGCCGACATCCAAACTGCCACTCGAATCAACGTCAGTACAATAACTCTTCGTCGGGAGCTCCATGAAATGGGTTTCCATGGCCGAGCAGCAGCACATGGAAACGCACAATGCCAAGCGTCAGCTGGAATGGTGTAAAGCTCGCCGCCATTGGACTCTGGAGCAGTAGAAACACGTTCTCTGGAGTGATGAATTACGCTTCACCATCTGGCAGTCAGACGGACAAATCTGGGTTTGGCGGATGCCAGGATAGTGCCAACTGTAAAGTTTGGTGAAGGAGGAATAATGGTCTGGAGTTGTTTATTAATTGTTCGGGCTAGTTCCCTTATTTCCAGTGAAGGGAAATCTTAACGCTACAGCAATGAAATTCCAGATGATTCCATGCTTCCTGTAACGTCTGAGTCCAACTCTCAAATACTTAGATCCCACGAACGCAGTCAACACTCACTCTCCAGATTCCAATCATCTGTATTCTAATCACCTGTTCACACACCTGTATGTCATCATCCCACACTATTGTCTTCAGTTCCTTGCTCCCCATTACTGTGAGGCATTGTTTGTTTTCAGAGCTCTTTTTTTCCCATCCTTCTCGCCTCCCGTGTATGATAGTTTTTCCCTGCCTGTACTGTTGCCATTTTTGGACCCCCAGTGTATGACCTTCTGCCTGTCCCTGGACCCAGCTACCTCCCTCCTCCTATGGTTCCTTTCATTCAACACCTCTGCGCTTGAAAACAGCTCTCTGTCTCCCTCATGTTCATTACACAGTTTGGGGAAGACTCTTTCCTGTTTCAGCATGACAACGCCCCTGTGCACAAAGCGAGATCCATACAGAATTTTTTTATTTTTAGATCGGTGTGGAAGAACTTGACTGGCCTGCTTAGAGCCCTGACATCAACCCAGTCGAACACCTTTGGGATAAATTGGAATGCTGACTGCGAGCCAGGCCTAATCACCCAACCTCAGTGCCTGACCTCACTAATGCTCTTGTGGCTGAATGGAAGCAAGTCCCTGCAGCAATGTTCCAACATCTAGTGAAAAGCCTTCCCAGACGAGTGGAGCCTGTTATAGCACAAACTCCATATTAATGCCTATGATTTTACAATGAGATGTTCGACGAGCAGTTGTCCACATACTTTTGCTCATGTAGTGTATCTAAAACGGTTTGTCGAAATCTGGATATAGACTCACCCGCCAGTTTATTAGGTACACCACCCCATTCACGAAAATGGATCACTGGACCTAAGCGACTCTGAGCGTGGTAGGATTCGTGCCGGATCCAATAAATCAGCAATGGCCTCCTGGGCTTTTCACACACACTAGTGTCTAGGGTTTTCCAAGAATGGTGCAACAATCAAAAAACATCACAGATGGGCTATTGCAGCAATTTACCGTATTAGTTTCTACACCTATCAGCTAAAAACAAGAAGAATCGGCTCCAGTGGGCACGCAATCACCAACACTGGACAACTGAGGAGTGGGAGAACATCAGTCTGGATCAGGAAAGTGAGTTCTGTTTACTTGAGTGCACTGCACAGTCCCTAGACCTCAACCCAAAACAACATCTTTGGGATGAGATGGAACGGGCTGTTCGCAGCATGAATGTACCGCCATCCAATCTGCATCAACTGCGTGAAGCCATCACGTCAGCATGGAACAACATCCATGTGGATAGTTTCCGACACTTTGTAGAATGCCCCAAAGAATTCAGGATTTTCTGGAGAAGAAGCGGGATCCGACCAGGAACTAAATGGGTGTACCTAATAAACTATCAGGAGAGTTTATATTCGACATGAAATGTATTTGGATGCAAACTGTATGAAAACTCTCAAATAAAAGGTGACATTCTGTACTATCGTCACATACTAAACATTTGATCTCAAATCCAAAATGCTGGAGTATAGGGGCTTCTTCTTCAGTGGAGTTTAACGTTGAATATTGAATTACTGCCCCAACTGAACTATAGTATAAGTCCATTACACTTTGTAATACAAAATGGGAAAAGCTGAAAAAAATGACAAATATATTTTTGATGACCATACCAACTACCTAGACTCATTAAAACCCACCACCTGATTCCACTACTTTATCTGATCCTACCCCAAGCCAACAACCTGGGAGGACGGGACATTACACCTCAACACACCCTGTAACACCCTGTAACTCTTTTGAAGTCAAATCCCAAATACCCAAAGTACTTTTCTGCAACTGCCACCACAACATCTATTTTCTGTGATTTACAGTGATGTTTTATGAGTTATTCTGGGATTACAGTGCCTTGCTAAATTATTCATCCCCCTTGGCGCTTTTCCTATTTTGTTGCATTTCAACCTGTATTTTAAATGGTATTTTATTTGGACTTCATGTACTGGACATACACAAAATAGTCCAAATTGTTGAAGTGAAAAGTGGTGCGTGCATATGTATTCACCCCCTTTGCTATGAAGCCCCGAAATAAGATCTGGTGAAGCCACGGAATAAGATCTGGTGCAAGTCACATAATTAGTTAAGTAAAGTCCACCTATGTGCAATCTAAATGTAAAATGATCTGTCACATGATCTCAGTATATATCCATCTTTTCTGAAAGAGTTTGCAACACCACTAAGCAAGGGGCACCACCAAGCAAGCAGCACCATCAATACCAAGGAGCTCTCCAAACAGGTCAAGGACAAAGTTGTGGAGAAGTACCGATCAGGGTTGGGTGAAAAAATATCAGAAAAATATCTGAAACTTTAAACATCCATGGAGCACCAATATATCCATTATTAAAACATGGAAAGAATATGGCACCACAACAAACCTGCCAAGAGAGGGCCGCCCACCAAAACTCACGGACCAGGCAAGGAGGGCATTAATCAGAGAGGCAACAAAGAGACCAAAGATAACCCTGAAGGAGCTGCAAAGCTCCACAGCAGAGATTGGAGTATCTGTCCATAGCTCCACTTTAGGCTGTACACTCCACAGAGCTGAGCTTTACGGAAGAGTGGCCAGAAAAATATGAGCAAACACGTTAGCTGTTCGCCAAACGGCATGTGGAAGACTCCCTAAACATATGGAAGAAGGTACTCTGGTAAGATGAAACTAAAACTTAGCTTGTTGGCCATCAAGGAAAATGCTATGTCTGGCGCAAAACCCAACACCTCTCATCACCCCGGGAACATGATCCCCAGCATTATGGTGGCAGCATCTTGCTGTGGGGATGTTTTTCAAGGGCAGGGACTGGGAAACTGGTCAGAATTGAAGGAAAGATGGATGGCGCTACATACAGGGGAATTCTTGAGGGAAACCTGTTTCAGTCTTCCAGAAATGTGAAACTGGGACGGAGGTTCACCTTCCAGCAGGACAATGACCCTAAGCATACTGCTGAAGCAACACTCTAGTGGTTTAAGGGGAAACATTTAAATGTCTTGGAATGGCCTAGTCAAAGCCCAGACCTTAATCCAATTGAGCATCTGTGGCATGACTTAAAGATTGATGGGTTCCACTGGTGTACAGCGAACTTGAAGGAGCTGGAGCAGTTTTGCCTTGAAGAATGGGCAAAAATCCCAGTGGCTAGATGTGCCAAGCTTATAGAGCCATACCCCAAGAGACTTGCAGCTGTAATTGCTGCAAAATGTGGCTTTACAAAGTTTTGACCTTGGGGTGTGTATAGTTATGCACCCTCAAGTTTTCATTTTTTTTGTCTTATTTCTTGTTTGTTTCACAATAAAAATATGTTGCATCTTCAAAGTGGCCGGCATGTTGTGTAAATCAAATGATACAAACCTCCCCAAAAATAAATGTTAATTCCAGATTGTGCAACAAAGTAGGAAAAATTCCAAGGGGGTTGAAAACTTTCTCAAGCCACTGTATGTTCCATTTCTGCAGTACAGTTGATAACCATTGCTATTAACCTTAATAAGAAAATAACCTCACTGAAACATATATCACTCATTGGTCTATATCTCGGTGCTGGCACAGATCTACTATTGACAAGGATCTTCTACTCTCTACTCACTACTCTGACCCTGGCCACATCAACCTGCCTCTCTCACACCGGACACTTCCAATCCTCAGCAACATGGCTACCCCTACAGTTGACACACACAACTTTTCCACCAAAACTACACATTCCTTTTGCACACTTCTCACATCTTGGAATCTCCCTCCTACACACTGCTGCGACATGCCCATAAACGTTACACCTGCAACACCGCAGTGTATTTGGCACAAAAGCGCTGACAGAATAACTAATATCCTAAAATGACTTTGTCAGGTGAAGACTCTGAATCACACAAAAAAAAAACAGACTGTGTCACATTTGTTTCAAACATCTCTGGGATTGTTCGGGACGCTAGCGTCCCATCTCGCCAACAGCCAGTGAAAGTGCAGGACGCCAAATTCAAAACAACAGAAATCTCATAATTAAAATTCCTCAAACATACAAGTATTTTACACCATTTTAAAGATACACTTCTCGTTAATCCAACCACAGTGTCTGATTTCAAAAAGGCTTTTTGGTGAAAGCAGAACATATCATTATGTTAGGTCAGCAACTGGTCACAGAAAGCTTTCAGCCATTTTCCAACCAAAGAGAGGTGTCACAAAAATCTGAAATATAGATAAAATTAATCAACTAACCTTTGACGATCTTCATCAGATGACACTCCCAGAACTCAATGTTACACAATACATGTATGTTTTGTTCGATCAAGTTCATATTTATATCCAAAAACCTCAGTTTACATTGGTGCTATGTTCAGAAATGCCTCCAAAACATCCAGATAAATTGCAGAGCCACATCAAATAACAGAAATAATCATCATAAACTTTGATGAAAGATACATGTTTTACATAGAATTAAAGATAAACTTGTTCTTAAATGCAACCGCTGTGTCAGATTTCAAAAAATCTTTAAGGCAAAATCACAATATTCAATAATCTGAGAACAGCGTTCAGCCACAAAAGCAAGACAAACAGTTACCCGACAAATTGTGGAGTCAGCAAAAGTCATAAATAGCATTATAAATCTTCACTTACCTTTGCTGATCTTCATCGGAAAGCACTCCCAGGACTCCCAATTCCACAAGAAATGTTTGTTTTGTTCGATTACATCTATATTTATGTCCAAATACCTCCGTTTTGTTTGCGCGTTTAGTTCACTATTCCAAAGGCACAATGCGCGAGCACAAAATCCAGACGAAAAGTCAAGTGTTCCATTACAGTTTGTAGAAACATGTCAAACGATGTTTACAATCAATCCTTAGGGTCTTTTTATAATAAATCTTCAATAATATTCCAACCGGACAAAGGCATGACCGCGCAGTAAACAACTGATTGGCCACAGCCTAGTCCACTTGTTGAAACAGCTCTTATTCGACTCCGTTCCACAATAGAAGCCTCAAACAACTTTCTAAAGACTGCTGACATCTGCTGGAAGCCTTGGGAAGTGCAATCTGGCCCCATAGACACAGCATTTTGGATTGGCAATCACTTCAAGGAAACTACAAACCTCAAATTTCCCACTTCCTGGTTGGATTTGTCTCAGGTTTTCGCCTGCCATATGAGTTATGTTATATTCACAGACATCTTTCAAACAGTTTTAGAAACTTCAGAGTGTGTTCTATCCAATACAACTAATAATATACATATATTAGCATCTGGGACAGAGTAGCAGGCAGTTTACTCTGGGCACTTTATTCATCCAAGCAACTCAATACTGCCCCCCAGTCACCAAGAAGTTGTTTAACAACGCTCCCCACCAAATCTGGGTTGCACAAAGCGGTGTGCGTCACAAAACCAGGAATCTTCAACTTACTGTAAATTGGTCCATCTCCACACTTAATTAACACTAACCCAGAAATCACTCCCTTCAATGGTGGCGTGTACCTACGCGTAAAGCAAGATACATGTCTTTCCACAAGGTGCGTCGTACGGAGCGCCTGCTCCCTCTGATCTGAAGAAACACAAACAAATATCACAAGTCCACCTCGGGTTACCTCCACCAACTCAACATCACCCACACTCTATTCCACCCAACCTTAAACCACTTATGGATCAGCCAAAAGGTCAAATTCCATGCTCTTCAAAAATCTCCCTCCCACTGGACCCAACTTTATCATCCCTCAATGTAAACCTTGTGCTCCGAGCTCCTCACAACACCTTCTGCCCCTTCCATTTCATCCCTCAATATAAACCTTGTGCTCCGGGCTTCGGGCTCCTCACAACACCTTCTACCCCTTCCATTTCATCCCTCACTGTAAACCTTGGGCTCCGAGCTTCTCACAACACCTTCTGCCCCTTCCATTTCATCCCTCAATGTAAACCTTGGGCTCCGGGCTCCGAGCTCCTCACAACACCTTCTAACCCTTCCATTTCATCCCTCAATGTAAACCTTGGACTCTGGGCTCTGAGCTCCTCACAACACCTTCTGCCCCTTCCATTTCATCCCTCAATGTAAACCTTGGGCTCCGAGCTCCACACAACACCTTCTGCCCCTTCCATTTCATCCCTCAATGTAAACCTTGGACTCCGAGCTCCTCACAACACCTTCTGCCCCTTCCATTTCATCCCTCAATGTAAACCTTGGACTCCGGGCTCCGAGCTCCTCACAACACCTTCTACCCCTTCCATTTCATCCCTCAATGTAAACCATGGACTCCGAGCTCCTCACAACACCTTCTACCCCTTCCAATTTCATCCCTCAATGTAAACCTTGGGCTCCGAGCTCCACACAACACCTTCTGCCCCTTCCATTTCATCCCTCAATGTAAACCTTGGACTCCGAGCTCCTCACAACACCTTCTACCCCTTCCATTTCATCCCTCAATGTAAACCTTGGACTCAGAGCTCCTCACAACACCTTCTACCCCTTCCAATTTCATCCCTCAATGTAAACCTTGGACTCCGAGCTCCTCACAACACCTTCTGCCCCTTCCATTTCATCCCTCAATGTAAACCTTGGACTCCGAGCTCCTCACAACACCTTCTGCCCCTTCCATTTCATCCCTCAATGTAAACCTTGGACTCCGGGCTCCGAGCTCCTCACAACACCTTATACCCCTTCCATTTCATCCCTCTATGTAAACCTTGGGCTCAGAGCTCCTCACAACACCTTCTGCCCCTTCCATTTCATCCCTCAATGTAAACCTTGTGCTCCGAGCTCCTCACAACACCTTCTGCCCCTTCCATTTCATCCCGCAATGTAAACCTTGGGCTCCGGGCTCCGAGCTCCTCACAACACCTTATACCCCTTCCATTTCATCCCTCAATGTAAACCTTGGGCTCAGAGCTCCTCACAACACCTTCTACCCCTTCCATTTCATCCCTCACTGTAAACCTTGGGCTCCGAGCTTCTCACAACACCTTCTGCCCCTTCCATTTCATCCCTCAATGTAAACCTTGGGCTCCGGGCTCCGAGCTCCTCACAACACCTTCTAACCCTTCCATTTCATCCCTCAATGTAAACCTTGGACTCTGGGCTCTGAGCTCCTCACAACACCTTCTGCCCCTTCCATTTCATCCCTCAATGTAAACCTTGGGCTCCGAGCTCCACACAACACCTTCTGCCCCTTCCATTTCATCCCTCAATGTAAACCTTGGACTCCGAGCTCCTCACAACACCTTCTGCCCCTTCCATTTCATCCCTCAATGTAAACCTTGGACTCCGGGCTCCGAGCTCCTCACAACACCTTCTACCCCTTCCATTTCATCCCTCAATGTAAACCATGGACTCCGAGCTCCTCACAACACCTTCTACCCCTTCCAATTTCATCCCTCAATGTAAACCTTGGGCTCCGAGCTCCACACAACACCTTCTGCCCCTTCCATTTCATCCCTCAATGTAAACCTTGGACTCCGAGCTCCTCACAACACCTTCTACCCCTTCCATTTCATCCCTCAATGTAAACCTTGGACTCCGAGCTCCTCACAACACCTTTTACCCCTTCCAATTTCATCCCTCAATGTAAACCTTGGACTCCGAGCTCCTCACAACACCTTCTGCCCCTTCCATTTCATCCCTCAATGTAAACCTTGGACTCCGAGCTCCTCACAACACCTTCTGCCCCTTCCATTTCATCCCTCAATGTAAACCTTGGACTCCGGGCTCCGAGCTCCTCACAACACCTTATACCCCTTCCATTTCATCCCTCTATGTAAACCTTGGGCTCAGAGCTCCTCACAACACCTTCTGCCCCTTCCATTTCATCCCTCAATGTAAACCTTGTGCTCCGAGCTCCTCACAACACCTTCTGCCCCTTCCATTTCATCCCGCAATGTAAACCTTGGGCTCCGGGCTCCGAGCTCCTCACAACACCTTATACCCCTTCCATTTCATCCCTCAATGTAAACCTTGGGCTCAGAGCTCCTCACAACACCTTCTAACCCTTCCATTTCATCCCTCAATGTAAACCTTGGACTCCGAGCTCCTCACAACACCTTCTGCCCCTTCCATTTCATCCCTCAATGTAAACCTTGTGCTCCGAGCTCCTCACAACACCTTCTGCCCCTTCCATTTCATCCCGCAATGTAAACCTTAGGCTCCGGGCTCCGAGCTCCTCACAACACCTTATACCCCTTCCATTTCATCCCTCAATGTAAACCTTGGGCTCAGAGCTCCTCACAACACCTTCTACCCCTTCCATTTCATCCCTCAATGTAAACCTTGGGCTCCGAGCTCCTCACAACACCTTCTGCCCCTTCCATTTCATCCCTCAATGTCTACCTTGGGCTCCGGGCTCCGAGCTCCTCACAACACCTTCTGCCCCTTCCATTTCATCCCTCAATGTAAACCTTGGGCTCCGAGCTCCTCACAACACCTTCTGCCCCTTCCATTTCATCCCTCAATGTAAACCTTGGGCTCCGAGCTCCTCACAACACCTTCTAACCCTTCCATTTCATCTCCAGAACTCGAACTGGAGTCCGGCCCACTCTGTTTGAACTTGACGCCAATCTTGCTCGACATTCCCTCTCCCTTGTTAATGCTTCACAAGATTCAAACCCATCCTCTGCCTCCCTCAGTCTTTTCAACCTCCTCTCTCTTTCCCTCCAATCATTCTCCCTTAACCAATTACCCTTCTGAAAATATTCAACTTTTAAAGCCAAAGTCTCTTTTTGGCCTCCTCCAGAGACATGCTAAGCTCTATACTCCCTCCACTTCAAACTCGGCGGAGTATAGGGCCAAAAATTAAATATTCTCTTCACTGTCCAAGTACATATGCTACTTCTGTCAGTGGAGGACTATCAGACCAATGAGTTGTTTTGTCCAAAGTATTTTCCTCTCCTCCATTCCTCCTCTCCTCTATTCCTCATCTCCTCCATTCCTCCTCTCCTCCATTCTTCTTCTCCTCCATTCCTCCTCTCCTCTATTCCTCCTCTCCTCTATTCCTCCTTTCCTCTATTCCTCCTCTCCTCTATTCCTCCTCTCCTCTATTCCTCCTCTCCTCTATTCCTCCTCTCCTCTATTCCTCCTGTCCTCTATTCCTCCTCTCCTCTATTCCTCATCTCCTCTATTCCTCATCTCCTCTATTCCTCATCTCCTCTATTCCTCCTCTCCTCTATTCCTCCTCTCCTCTATTCCTCCTCTCCTCCATTCCTCCTCTCCTCTATTCCTCATCTCCTCTATTCCTCCTCTCCTCCATTCCTCCTCTCCTCCATCCTCCACTCCTTCAGTAAACATTAGGTATAGATTGCCCATCTGTTATACAGACTGAAAAGAGAAATACGCAAAACAACAATTTGATTTAGAGCAATAAAGAAATAAAATAATGTATCTGATTAAACCAGAAGCCTTTCAATATATACATTCAAACAGTACTTTAGAACCATTTAAATTAAATAAATTGGATGGTTGTGCAGGACTATTGTAGATGAATGATTCAGTCTATCTTTTCAGACAGAGTATTTATCTGGTCAATATGTCAGTGTATTATGTCTGTTTGTAATAGTGTGTTTATATGTGAAAATCTGATCGTGATATAAATTGTATTTTAATGTTTAAAGACTCTTGGAAGATCAGTCCAAATGAGGACTAAAAGAGATCCTAATGAAACCAAATCAAATCTCCTTACCTCTGTATGATGAACCAAGTTAGAATATAAAACTCTCAAATCTTTCAAGTATTTATATGACCAAATAAATAAAAAATGTTTCCCTGTCGAAGGAGCAGTCGTCATTTTTTGAACATTTCTTCAAGGCTATGTAAATCTGTCACCAGGATTCTAATGTTGCCAGGCACTCTGGCCACTTTCTCCCTGTCACCAGGATTCTAATGTTGCCAGGCACTCTGGCCACTTTCTCCCTGTCACCAGGATTCTAATGTTGCCAGGCACTCTGGCCACTTTCTCCCTGTCACCAGGATTCTAATGTTGCCAGTCACTCTGGCCACTTTCTCCCTGTCACCAGGATTCTAATGTTGCCAGGCACTCTGGCCACTTTCTCCCTGTCAGCAAACATGTCAACTGTGTGACAGGTCAAAACAGACAACAGTGTCACTCCCAATGGGACAAAATGGCCGAGCCAGCCTTATCACGTTTGTCACTTACTTCTTCTAACACCATCTGAACAGGCTGTTTTTTTGTGTGTTGGTTGGGTGACATGAAACTTCAAAATGGTTGAATGTCACCTGTTTTGATATAACGAGACCATGTTGGTTTCAGTTGAGGTGCCAAACATTTAGTATGGTCTCATTGGCTACTCATCTCATTGACCCAGGGCAATGTGTGAAGTTGGTTACATACGTGTGCTGTAATGGTCGGTAGGCCTATACTATACTATCCATTAGTTACATACGTGTGCTGTAATGGTCAGTAGGCCTATACTATACTATCCATTAGTTACATACGTGTGCTGTAATGGTCGGTAGGCCTATACTATACTATCCATTGGTTACATACGTGTGCTGTAATGGTTGGTAGGCCTATACTATACTATCCATTGGTTACATACGTGTGCTGTAATGGTCGGTAGGCCTATACTATACTATCCATTAGTTACATACGTGTGCTGTAATGGTCGGTAGGCCTATACTATACTATCCATTGGTTACATACGTGTGCTGTAATGGTCAGTAGGCCTATACTATACTATCCATTAGTTACATAAGATGCTGTAATGGTCGGTAGGCCTATACTATACTATCCATTAGTTACATACGTGTGCTGTACTGGTCGGTAGGCCTATACTATACTATCCATTGGTTACATACGTGTGCTGTAATGGTTGGTAGGCCTATACTATACTATCCATTAGTTACATACGTGTGCTGTAATGGTCGGTAGGCCTATACTATACTATCCATTAGTTACATACGTGTGCTGTAATGGTCGGTAGGCCTATACTATACTATCCATTAGTTACATACGTGTGTTGTAATGGTCGGTAGTCCTATACTATACTATCCATTAGTTACATTAGGTGCTGTAATGGTCGGTAGGCTATACTATCCATTGGTTACATACGTGTGCTGTACTGGTCGGTAGGCCTATACTATCCATTGGTTACATACGTGTGCTGTACTGGTCGGTAGGCCTATTCTATACTATCCATTAGTTACATATGTGTGCTGTAATGTTCGGTAGTCCTATACTATACTATCCATTAGTTACATACGTGTGCTGTAAAGGTCAGTAGGCCTATACTATACTATCCATTAGTTACATACGTGTGCTGTAATGGTTGGTAGGCCTATACTATACTATCCATTGGTTACATACGTGTGCTGTAATGGTCGGTAGGCCTATACTATACTATCCATTAGTTACATACGTGTGCTGTAATGGTCGGTAGGCCTATACTATACTATCCATTAGTTACATACGTGTGCTGTAATGGTCGGTAGGCCTATACTATACTATCCATTAGTTACATACGTGTGCTGTAATGGTCAGTAGGCCTACACTATCCATTAGTTACATACGTGTGCTGTACTGGTCGGTAGGCCTATACTATACTATCCATTAGTTACATACGTGTGCTGTAATGGTCAGTAGGCCTACACTATCCATTGGTTACATACGTGTGCTGTAATGGTCGGTAGGCCTACACTATCCATTAGTTACATACGTGTGCTGTAATGGTCGGTAGACCTACACTATCCATTAGTTACATACGTGTGCTGTAATGGTCAGTAGGCCTATACTATACTATCCATTAGTTACATACGTGTGCTGTAATGGTCAGTAGGCCTACACTATACTATCCATTAGTTACATACGTGTGCTGTAATGGTCAGTAGGCCTATACTATACTATCCATTAGTTACATACGTGTGCTGTAATGGTCAGTAGGCCTATACTATACTATCCATTAGTTACATACGTGTGCTGTAATGGTCATTAGGCCTATACTATACTATCCATTAGTTACATACGTGTGCTGTAATGGTCGGTAGGCCTATACTATACTATCCATTAGTTACATACGTGTGCTGTAATGGTCAGTAGGCCTATACTATACTATCCATTAGTTACATACGTGTGCTGTAATGGTCGGTAGGCCTATACTATACTATCCATTAGTTACATAAGATGCTGTAATGGTCGGTAGGCCTATACTATACTATCCATTGGTTACATACGTGTGCTGTACTGGTCGGTAGGCCTATACTATACTATCCATTAGTTACATACGTGTGCTGTAATGGTCGGTAGGCCTATACTATACTATCCATGGCGCGGTCAAAACACAGAGGAATGGCACATTGTTGAAACGAACAGCATACTTCTGTAACCACCAGATAAAGCAGTCGACTTTATTGGTTGACATTTTAGTCATTTTATTCTGATCCCTAATAGCTGGTACTTTAGCAATATCTACTCTCTCTAGCCTCCACACATTCCACATAAAAAGCTATCATTTGGAAGGCAGAGAGATTCATTATCCTAGCACACACAACTGACACTCATCCATGGCCCCATGGTATGGAGTAGGAGTGAGAGAGACTGGTATTTGTTATTGTATTAGGATCCCCATTAGCTGTTGCAAAAGCAGCAGCTACTCTTCCTGGGGTCCACACAAAATGATGCTCTTCCAATGGTTGAGTTGGTTGGTGACATCGTACAGTTGTGGGTTTGATTCCACGATAGGCCACACCTACTGAATATGTGCATTTCCTGTTAGTCTCCTCTGGATGAATGCCGTCTGCCTTAATGTCCATATTATGATCATATTATGTGAAGGTGAATGGGTCACACACATGCAAACCACACAGATAAGAACAGAACATCCAGCTCCACCAGTTTCCACCATACACTCTGACCACCATGCACTCTGACCACCATACATCTGACCACCAGACACTCTGACACAACTGACCAGCACTCTGACCACACTGACCACGCTCTGACCACCATACACTCTGACCACCATACACTCTCTGACCACACTGACCACCAATACACTCTGACCGACACTGACCACACTCTGACCACCATACACTCTGACCACCATACACTCTGACCACACTGACCACCTCTGACCACACTGACCACGCTCTGAACCACCATACACTCTGCACCACCATACACTCTGACCACCATACACTCTGACCACCATACACTCTGACCACACGAACACACTCTGACCACATACCTCTGACCACCATACCTCTGACCACCATGCACTCTGACAACACAGAACCACACTCTGACCCAACCCATACACTCTGACCACCCATACACTCTGACCACACAGACCACACTCTGACCACCATACACTCTGACCACCATACACTCTGACCACCATACACTCTGACCACACAGACCACACTCTGACCACCATACACTCTGACCACACAGACCACACTCTGACCACCATACACTCTGACCACACTGACCACAC